>NC_056751.1:31995343-32022843 GCF_019279795.1 Protopterus annectens | reverse complement strand
TTATATAAGAGTATGTTATCACATATGCTGACATCATTCTAAATATGGTGGTCTGTGTCACATTTAGAGCATGTACAATTCTCAGCCCTATGTGTAAGGCATCTCTTATGGTATCAGAAGACCTTAACTCTTGCCATATGCTAGTCTTGATTACCTGATGTCAGGAAATGTCAAAGTAATTTCTTTCACGAAAAAAGATGGACACACTTCATAAACATAAATTTTGAAGGTACAGTGTCTTAGGGAAGGGAAAGTAGTGAATAATTCATAAGGGTTACTTGGAACTACCAGCAGAGTGAGGTCAGTCAGTGAGCTCTAGGTCAAAAATTAAACTTACTGTAATAAAAAAAAAAAATAATAATAACTAAATAAATAAACAAATGCTTATGTGTATGCATCAGAAGAATTTACCATGACTACTCCTTAATGTGTCTGACCCATCCTTTATGCTATAAACAAGAAGAACATGAAGCCTTCAGACTAGAGCTGTATGTATATACATTGTGGTATAGTGACTGCTGAGTTTGCTAGATTGCATTTCTCATTTTGGGGATTGTTCATATGTTCATAAGTATGTACTACGCTAATGGCCCTGGAGCCTTTACAAGCCTAGCCTATAGAAGTGCCCTGGCATTGTGCCGCCCAACGTTAGTTCCCAGTGCCTCTATCAAGTAGAACCACTAGAGTGATCCCCAGGGTGAACATTTTATTTCCCATCCACTCATCAAGATTTCTCTTGAAGAGGGCCAATGAGGTGCTCTGCTTGACATGTATGGGAAGCCTATGCCAGAGCATGGGCAGTCTCTGGGTTATGAACCTGTCCCTCCAGCATGTTCTGTTGATTGTGGTAATGAGATTGAGGTCTCTGGAGCATGTGGTGTGGAGGGATTGGGATTTCTTTAGATGCAGCATTTCTAACAGAGCTGGGTCAGACATGGCTTTGTAAGTCAAGCAGAGATCACCTCTTAGTAGATGATACGAGACAGAGAATAGATAGAGTTTTTTGAGTCTGTCCATGTAGGACATGTTTAAGGCCTAGGATCCTCTTCGTGAGGTACTTTTGTGGACTTTCTAGCTGTTGCATGTGTCTAATGAGGAACATGCCAAATGGGGCATTATACTCGATGATTGGCCTAATGAGGGAAGAGTAGAGAGAGATGATGACCTCTTTCTTCCTGGATGCATAACCCTTGGTAATGAGATGTGCCACATAGAAGGACTTTCTGACCACAGTGGCAATGTGGTGGTCGAAGGAGAGGTTGCTATCAACCTGTGTCCCCAGATCTCTTATAATGCCTTCAGTGTTCAGTGGGCTCCTATCGATGTGGTAATTAGTGAGAATTGAGTTTTTCCTAAAGGGGATGATGGCCATGGTTTCGACACCAGTCATTGGTCTCAGTGAGGTCTTTCTATAGGATGTCTACATCACTTGCAGAATTAATAATGGCTCCCAGCTTGCAGTCGCCTGTGAACTTGGTCAGTCAAAGTCCCTCTGTGTTGGCCTGGACTTCTGAGAAGTAGATGCCAGACAGGAGAGGACCCAGGACCGATCCCTGTGGGACTCTACTCATGACTGGTTGGCAGTCTGACTTGGAGTGCACTACATTCACACTGTGGGTTCTATCTGTGAGCCAGTCTGCAACCCACCTACTGATATAAGGGGTGATGCCTAGTTTGGTGAGTTTATCAATAATTCCTGAGTGTGGAATGGTATCAAAGGCCATAGCCAGATCGAGCTAGGCTGTATGAACTGCCTTGCCCTCATCCACAGCTCTTGTGACTGACTCAAAGAAGTCAACCAAGTTGAGCAGGCATGATCTGCCTTTCACAAAACGAAATTGTGTGGGACCTAGAATTTGGAGATTCCGTATATCCTTGCTAATTAGGTCTATGATGATGTGCTCCATTGCCTTACATATCAGACTCATCAGGCTAATGGGGTGATAATTCCCAGAATCTGTAGTCGCTCCCTATTTATGGAGAAGGATGACTGTAGTAGTGCAGCATTCACTAGGGACAAAGCCTGAGGTGAGGCTGTGATTGAACAGGGCACACAGATGTGGTGCCAGTTCGCTTTGTAGTTCATGTAGAACACATCCGGGGATATTGTTGGGTCCAATGGAAGTTGTATTCCTGGCTTTGGACAATGCAGCTTTAACCTGTGCTGCAGTAATGCTGGATGGCTGGCATTCCTATGTATTGCGATTGGTCATTTGGGGGGGAGAGGTGTAAAGTTGGCACTGAATTTGTTGGCCAGTATGTTGGAAATATCTGTTGGCTCAGTACATGAGGCACCATTGTGCAGTAACTCAGAGCAAACCTGAGCATTGCTGTGGAGATTCTTGACATAACTATAGAATGCTTTGTGGTTGTTTTTAGTGTCTGACACAGTTCTGCCTTCATAGCTGACTTTAGAGGTTTTGATGAGGGATCTCAACTTTTTTCTAATAAGGGAATTTTCCCAGTCTTGGGACTTCACCTTTTTTTGCAACAGTTTCTTCCTTCTGTTGTAGAGTTTATTAATAGCAGGGGACCACCAGATCGGTTTCCTTTTTTTTTGGAGAAGAGTGTCTTGGTTCTGTTGGGTATGACTAGTTCCATGCATTTATGTACGTGTTCATACAGTGCATTGGTGCATGATTCAGTAGTCATGCATCTATTTTCCATTGACATGGGTGCCGTGAAGTTAGCCACCTCTGTTTTTAGAAGCCCAAAGTCAGCTTTGGAGAAGTTTTTCATGGTGGTTACCTTTGCAGGGGGTATGGGTAAAATGTGGATTTCCATGGTGATTAGTTTGTGGTTGGATCTAATCAGGGAGGAATTGACTATTGGTGTAGAGCAATGGTTTCCCATGTTTGTAATAACCAGGTCAAGGATGTTGCTTCCTCTAGTGGGGGTAAGAATGAGCTGGTCCAGGGCATTAGAACTGATGAATTCCAGGAAGCGTTAGGCCAGTGTATTGGTGGATGAGTACTTTCCCCAGTTGATGG
Source organism: Protopterus annectens (assembly GCF_019279795.1). Classification (NCBI taxonomy): domain Eukaryota; kingdom Metazoa; phylum Chordata; order Ceratodontiformes; family Protopteridae; genus Protopterus; species Protopterus annectens. The sequence goes on along the minus strand of NC_056751.1, from coordinate 32,019,853 downwards.
AGGGGTAGTTGAAGTCTCCTAGTATGAGAGTGTTGGATTGGACCCTAATAGCTTACAGGGTGCTTAGGAATGTGGAGTGAGAGTCTTGGGACATGGTTGGGGACCTATAGCAGACTACAGTCTGAATCGCCATCTTACCCAATGTTAGTTGTACATGAAGTATCTCAGATGACTTATGCTGGACTACTAGTCTGAAGGTGTGCACATCCTTTATGAATATGGAGACACCACTGCCTTTGGAGCTTCAGTCCATGTTCTGGGGCCGAAAGGTGTGGAATGAGTTATAGCCTAGTACCACAGGGGTGCTTTCTGCTGCTTTAAACCAGGTCTCCATTACAGCATGAATGTCAATGTTCTCCATTTTCAGCAGTGCTTTGAGCAAGTGCATCTTGAGATTTACACTTCTAGCATTGAGCAGCATGACCCTCAGATTGCATTTATTTATAGCTGTCATGGTGGTAATTTAGTCTTTGGTACATCACCTAAAAAGGCACTGTAGAGGTGGCAAGAGCCTTGGTCAGTATACAGAAACCTAGGGGTGACAGATGCAGGCCATCTATGGCAAAGCATTGATGTTTGTCAATAATGTCATCCCAAACAGACAGATGCTGGATCCCCTTAGCATGACACCAAAAACTTAGGCAATTGTCGAAGTCAATCATTTTCTGCTTGTAGTGCAGTATCATTCTGGGCAATGGTAGGATGCTGCTCAGGGTCTGTTAAGTTATGTCTTGTGTCTGTTAAGGTTGCCTTTAACAAATGTTGTACATATGAGAGAATCACTGAGCAGGTAGGCTAACCAAAATGAGGCAAGACTCCATAGCAACCAATAAGAACTAGGTGAATCTTGAGGTGTGTCATGGCCAGTACCTATGAAATAAATCAGATTACTGAATCCTGGGATGAGAGAAGAATTTTATAGGATTCATAAAAATTACAGGGGAATTTAGCCTCATGACCATTAGCACCTTGTCAACACCGAGTCTCAAGCTGTATCGCCTTTCTCTAAGATGGCCATGCCACTCAATCTCTCTTTAAAGGATGATAGTGTATTGCACTGCTTAAAATATAGGTGCAGTCTTTTCCAGAGGTGTGTGTGTGGGGTCTTTGTGTGATGAATATGTCTCTCTACTGCATTTCATTTATCTGTTGGTAAAAATGTGGGTCCTGATTCTGGTATTTGTGGAACTATTAGAGATCCAGGCAATTCAGGACAACTGAGTTGTATTAGAGCAGGAGGCAAGTCATAGATCTCCTCTCAAGAGTCTATGAAATACTGAATAAAGGGACAGTGATTCTAGCATATCGTGGTAAGCCCATTATCTTTTTAGTTGGGAATGTCTGGGATATTTCTAGGTGTTTGATATGTCTAGTGAGGTACATCCTGACGGAGACATTGGACTCAATCATCTGCCTAATCAGTGCTGAACATGAGTGCACAATGAGCTCTTTAGATCTGGATTGATTTCTTTGGCAGTTACTTGTGCTATGTAGAAGGATTTTCTGATTGCTGGTGTTGCATACTGTGAAAGAGAGGGAATTATCCATCTATGTTCTAAGGTCCCTAACTACATTTTAATTTTACAGTAAGATATTGTCTATACTTTATGCTGAGGGGAGGGGTTGTCCCCAGAATGTAAAGATAGTGTACATTTTTTGCATTTAATTTCAGCCCCTTTTTAGTACACTGAGTATTTATGAATGTGAGTTTTTGCTGAAGGTTTTGGGTATCAGAGGGGTACTTGACAAGAACCACTAGTTTGACTGCAAATTACTTAGGCAGAAGTCCTGTTTCCCAGTTTGGAGATCAGAAAAGTAAATGCCAAAAAGGATGAGTCCCAACACTGAGCCCTAGGGGGCACCACTGGTTATCTTCATACTTTCTGATGAGGTTTCTATGACTCCCACTGATTGTTTTAAGGATGCAGCCAGTTTGCTATTCATTTTACTTTTTATGGATCTAAGTTTAAAGCATTTAGCTTACCGACAATGTGGTGCAATCAGGATACCTTGGCCAAATCAATATATACCACGTGAACAGAATGACTAGTGTTGACAGTCTATATATACCTAGTAAAGAAGTTAACAAGATTTGTTAGGTAGGCTCTTCACCTAACAAAGCCAAACTGTTGAAGTTCAAGCCAAATAAATTTTTGGTATACTTTATGAAGACAGATATAATACATTCCATGGCTGAAGAGATGAGGTTCAACAGGCTGATCAGTCTTTAATTCTTAAAACCCTTATGGTGGGGCATCACCACTGTGGGTAATCACCTGTATTATCTAAAATTAGGTTAAACAGTTTGAGGAGTGGATCTATGAGGACATGTTTAGTACTTTTTATTAAATATCCACACATATTGTCCATTCCCATAAAGGCATTTTTTTTGGCTTTGATAGCAATTTCACTACATTTTCCATTGTGATAATTGAGGGTGTAAAGGATTCAGGAATATTTAAATTTTAGCTACAAGCCTCACAGGTGAAGTTAGCACTGAATTTCTATGCTAGTCTATTGGGTTAGAATGATAGGTGCCATTTTGAGGAAGTTCAGAACAATGTTGGTTGTTTTCCTTAGTTTCCCAATATAGTTAAAGCTATATTTATAATTGTCCTTAGGTTTGGAATCTAACCTAAATTCATGGGCTACTTTAGTACACCTAACAGTATTTTTTAGTTTTTAGTAATAATTTTGATACTATGCTTGATGTGACATATTTTGGATCTACTGTGTAATTTAAGAATGTTTTTTCATTCATTGTAAAGTTTATCTATCTTGATGGACCACCAATGTAGTTTGTTTTTAAATTTCCTGTTTTGCTGTGGTAGGGGTTGAAAACTCTATACGTTTATCTAAATGGGTATAGAACTCCTTTATGAAGTTACTGTCTTAATTTTTTGAAGAGATTATGATTGGGTAAGTTGCCGCAAAAAGTAGTATGCAGTATAAAGCAATGGAGAAGAGAAAATATATCGATTGTAATGAATAAGAAATTACAATGCATTATTTTTTTGATTGTAAAAAGAACAAAGATTTTTGGAAAAGTTTTCAAAATGAATAAAGTGGGAAGGTTTTCAAAACATAAACATTAATAAAATATTATATGGGAAATATGAAAAAAATGAAGTTGACAAATGGGACATGGTATTTATGACAACAGTATGAGTGCTAGGGAAAAGAAATGATGAATTGTTGTATAGTAAAAATAGAAATTATGAAGATATGTTGGAAGAAATAAAAAAAATATTTTTATAGAGAAAAGGATGGGGAGATATAATTGAAAAGGATTTTAAAGTCTGTGATCTTGAAGATAGAAAATACTGATTTTTTTTAAATAGTGGAGAGCAGTATACAGGATGGAAATTAGTACTGCGGGATCTCTTGTATCCACATGAGTTACCACTAACCTAGGCAGATGAGGCCTCAGTTTAATATTTCATCCAAAGGATGACATACTCAGCAGTACAGCACACCCCTTATGCTACACTGCAGTGTCTGTACTGGAAAGTGAATTCAGCTGTCTTGTGTGGGAATAGAACCCAGAGTAATCTGATCTGCCAACAATAAAGATAAGTGTGTTATGTGTTGAATTACTTAGCTAAATACATGAAGCAGTGATGTTCAACTACTTTTCTTCACTTTTATTAAAACAACAAGTGCTGTTATCCAGAAATGTTACCATAATTTGGAGCAGAACATGGACACAAAAAAGATGGAGAATGCAATCCAATGAACAACATCCATAGATGGTTGCTTAGGCTAGGGAAATATTACTGAGCACACAACTGAGCAGGAATCAATACAAGATCATATGACAGCAATTAGATAAGTGGCCATGATTATCTCTGGGATCACAAGAGGTAGGAAATATCCAAGAATTTGTAATGATTAATTTATCTGGAAGGGTTTTTAGTAAAACACAACTTAGAGTCCTAAGTAATGGTCTGTCATTTGCCCTGACTAGATTTATTAAGTATGCTTATTTCACTAAAATTATTTATAAGATAATTAAATGTAATGTTTTACATTGTAATGTACTCTGCATAGCTCTGAAGAAAGCAAAATGTTTTAGAAGCCTAGTGACTTTAATCTGCATTTGATTTCTGTAATATCTGTCTTTGAAAGTACTTGCGATGCGGAAATTAGATCATTACTTGGGCAAAGACTGGTAAAGAAATATTACAGTCTGACTGATGATGAGTCAGCTAGCTTAAAAAGATTATGCATGGATAAATATGTAAATGATATGAAGGCAGACAAAGGTAGAGCCCTGGTTATAACAACAGCAGATAATTATGATCATATTATAGAAACAAACACTTGTTGCTGATGCTACAAACATAAGTGTATATTCATATCATGGAAGCACAGAAAGTGACAGATGTTGCACTAACTACCATTTCATTACAGGCTGACTATTGAAAGAGATGTTGAATGGTACATCAATAGAAAGGGATGACCATCCCTCAGTTGTCAGATACTGTGCTCAGCAGTTTGCATCATTATCAGTATCATGGCAACACACACCCAATGTGTGTGAATGATCCTGCATTATGGAGCTGAAAGTGCTCTGGAGGCCACTTCCCAACATGGTGAAATACCTGAGAGGCTACTATGGGACCCCAGCTATGATGTAAGCAGACTGTATACCTGTCAATATTAATCATGAGGACAGCACATGTGTTATGTTCATACCACAAATAGGTGACTGCAGTTATCGACTGGAGACTTGGTTAAAGACGCCATACAGAGCCCAATTAATCCCTGTTGAGGATGAATACAGCAGAGTACACTCAGTGACATAAAACACCATTAAGTGTGTATTTGGTGTGCTGAAAGCAAGATTCAGATGACTGGGCATATAGGGAGGTGTTTCACCAGCCACAGGTGGGGGTGATCTACCTCGTGAATGCCAAATGAATGATCATGACATATCAGACCTTTCACAAAATGATCAGGAGGACACAGGGGTGAGAAGAAATAGGTCAGGGTAATGGAGGATGCAGCCATATGTCCTAACTCAGGCAACACGGCATAATTTGACACACACACCTTTGAGTCATGGCACGTGTGCAGATGTACACATACTAAACAGTGATGTTTACATGTTGCTCCACAACAGCAGCACAGAGCACAACTAATGGAAAGAAGCATTAGATGCATATATTGAATATCATATATAACAGATGCATAAGGTATGCCAGTAAGAACATATACACAGCATTCAGAGGAAACACCATTTCAGGAAAACGTTTTGCAAGATACATCAACAAAGAGGACCACAAAGGCAAGTGTGTGGCATGCAGAAGGTATGCACAACAGAAGGTATCATTGGATGGGTAGGATATCATCATACAGATAAATAGAGGGAAACATTACCCATAAAACAGCCACTATCACAAGAAATGTAGGCCCATTGTATGTATGGGAATGCATCAGCAAAAATGTACCCCAAAACAGGGCTATACACTAACATTAATGCATCATACATAGCATTGTGTGATGTGCAACAGTGTATTACCACACAGTGCAATTCTTACAGCATCATGAGTAATTACAAACATCCCAAGGACCAGCCAAAAAGGAAATAAACATGAACAAGCATCACATCCCATGCGCCTGACTTGTGATGTCACACAGAAGGCAATGTTACAATGCATAGTTTTTTTCTGCAACATGACTCATGTTCCATGTGATAATGTATGCAGATATGCAGATCATAAATGACAGTAACAACATAACATACATGGAACATGCATTGGTGTTGGAGATACAGCAACTTAGGCATATATACATGTGTGTTTGTGTGTGGGGGGGGTGCGTGTGTGTGTGTGTGTGTGTGTGTGTGTGTGTGTGTGTGTGCGTGTGTGTTTGTGTGTCTGTGGAATCTTTCAGATATGAAAAGGCACACATGGGGACAGCATGTCACCACTGTGATCAAAATGGAAATATTCACACAGAAATGCAGTGAGTGCTGAGGGTGAGGCATGTGTAGTGCCATATTAAAATTCCATAAATGACATGGGTATGCATACAGAGGCATACTTGTGGATGTGGAAATGTCAGCCAACAAGGAAATGTGCAATGTAGCAATCACTGCTGGATGACAACGATGACATTATGTTAGCCATGTAAATATCTGCTATATCATCAGTATCTGCACTAACATATAGCTATGACAAAGAAGTACTACATATCACAAATATAAGCTAGTCATCTAGGTCAGATAAATGACCAGAAAAACTCTGTGGCATCAGACATTTGAAAAAACTCCTACAGATTAATTAGTCAGTGGTCACCATAGAGGTCAGCATTGCCACAGGGTCAGAATGATACAAAAGGACAAACATTAGAGTATCTGTCAGTGTTACTATAATGCATTTTCAGGCACCCATGCTGATGGATCATACCATGGTCCTGACTGCCCCTGCTATATCTGGAAACATTTGGCCTATGGTGCTGTACCAAGGAGCTGGATGTGGTGACATTAGCAAGTTGGGACACAGTGTGGGCAGGAGCATGACTGTGATGTGACAGTCTGGATGTGACTACTGGGCTTACAGTTGAGTGACCAACAGCATATGTGTGTGCTCATTGCAGCATAGACATTGATGTCCCAGGCCCATGTGTTGATCTAATGAGAGGTGTCTGCCTCTCCCCACTGAAAGTAATTTGCTTAGTACAGATAGGACACATAAAACATGGCTAGTGTTATGGCACTACTCTTGCACATCTGTAATAAGGCCTTCAACACAGCATGTAATAGATAATGCACTGTCATGCTGTGCAACCAATATTGCCATGGCCTCTCAATGTCTAGACTCTTGACCTTCATGTAACATATGCAGCTAGTGTGCTACACAATCAGTAGGAAGGGCACGGGCATGTGTGGACAGGTCAGATCCATGATGTCACTGCGAATATTCATTTGCATATAATAGTAGGTGAACACCCTCTGACATGCAACCATGCACATCTGCTACACTCTGACATGTTGTGCAATGGGCAGTATCAGCCCATAGTGGGGAAGAGTCACCTTCATTACCAGACTCCACATGGGACAGTGGGTCACGGTCATCATCATGTGCCCACATGATAAGAATGTCCAACCTGTCCCCTTCTGTGCCAAAGAATAAAACCAATTCAGTGGCCTGTGTGCCATTGGCCATGCTATCCTAGGTAGGCACATCCCATCCCATCTCAGGATTAGTGGATGGGATACTTGAGGAGGCAGGTAGTGGATATGCTACAAGAAGAGACAGGTGACACATGTTACATACCTTCACAGAAATCAAATGATGCAGCTTAGTAATGAAATATGGGACAACTAGATGACTACAATAGCATTGAGGATATGGGCTTTCCAGGATGTCATGGCTGTGGGTGGTTCAGGGACCCTGTAAAACAGAGAGATGACATGTATATTACATATCAAACAAATATGACAGATAAGGGTAATATAAAGCCTAAAACCTACCTGATATGTCCTCTTGTGACTCCACCCCTGGAGGTGAGGATTGAAATGCAACTGTCAAGTGGAAAGATAGACACAAAAACATGATCATTAAGCACATGCTATGCATCATGTAGCATTCCAGCTGAGGTATAACATTCAGAAAATAAAGTAGACACATACCGGATGGACAAGGATGATATACAGATTGCAGGTGTCCTAGGCAGGTAAACAAGAGCGCCATAGTCATGAAGGGCATCGATGTGATTATCATTAGTAAAATGTAACAAATGCATGCAATGCATTACCAGGAATGTCCTCCCTGTTTTGTGAGTGTATCATCTGTCATAATGTTGATTCTGTAGTATAACAAGTCACAAAAACATCAACATGTGAGTATGCTCCGCAGTCATTCCTGGAGGCAAAGGAGAAAACAAATACGTCTCACACTAACAGGATATGGGGACACTTACATGACAGATGATACACATGTTGGCCAGATGTACAGGTGTATGGAACAAAGCAACATGAATATCCAAAATCACAGTTGTGCAGAAAAGTGCTGCATCATATCAGCAAGGCAGACAACCTTACTTGGTCTGTCTGTATGTGCAGATTTAAGGCCCATGCCTTGTGATGATGTATCTGTAGTGTATAATTGCACAAAAACATCTACATGTGAGTATACTCCACAATCATAACAAGAGGCAGAGACACAGAAAACTATGGATCTCACTAATAGTGAAGGATCTATGCAATTGGAAAAAAGACATCACACGTTGCTGATAGTGTTATATATGTACTTTGTTGGTAAGATAACAGGCTGTAAAAGTGACATTGTGCATCTACACCAGATGTGTTTCCATGTTCATGGCTTACTACTGCTGCTGGAATACAAATATAACAATACAGTTGATGACTATAAAATAATGTTGCTTAATGATAAGTTGTGTGTGCTGCTGTGTGCTGGAAGGCAGTACATACCTGTATATCCTGGAACACCTGATCTATACCTCCCCTGGGTATCAGACGATTCTGACTGGTGGTTTGATGTGAGACCAGGAATGCTGTTATCTCATCTGGCAGAGGCAAGGGTGGCCCACCTCCAGTGGCATTTATCACCCTCTCATAATAGCAGAGTCTGTTGGCTGTATGGAAGATCATATCAGATCAACATCACCGAAAGGCCTCCCTGGATCTGTTGTATTCACCAACAGCACTGATAATATTTGTAAGGTCCATCCACACTTGAATCTTCTAGACAGTATTACCCGTCCATCCAAAAAGGTTATGGCCATGCTGGCTCAGATCCTTGATTATAATTTTATTCATTCTCTGTGAGAAATTATTTCCCCTAGTTCTGGTTGATCATTTGGAAGACAGGGTGATATAGATTCATAGGTTCATAGGTAGGTACTAGGCTATCGGCCCAAGGGCCTACGTAAGCCTAGCCAACAAGGTTCCCTGGCTTACGCCACCCAAGAAAGTTATTTTCCTGTGCCACTGTCGAGCAGAGGCACAGAAGTGATCCCCGGGGTGTATTTCCTATTTCCCATCCACTCATCAAGATTTTTCTTGAAGAGTGCTAATGAAGAACTTTGCTTGACATAGATGGGTAGCTTGTTCCAGAGTATGGGAAGTCTTTGGGACAGGATTCTATCCCTCCAGCATGTCCTGTTTATTGTGGTGACAAGGTTTAGGTCCCTAAAGCATGTAGCTCAGAGGGATTGAGATTTCTTTAGGTGTAGCATGTCCAACAGCTCTCGGTTTGACATAGCTTTATATGTTAGGCAGAGATCACCTCGAAGTAGGCGATATACTACGGAGTAAAGCTGGAGTTTTTTGAGATGGTCAGTGTAGGGTATTTGTTTGAGGCCAGTAATCCTCTTTGTGAGGTACTTCTGTGGCCTTTCCAACTGCTGCAGATGTCTTGTGAGGTACATTCCAAAATGGTTGTTGTACTCTATAATGGGTCTAATGAGTGTCGTGTAGAGGAGAACTATGAACTGTTTTTTCTTGGATGAGAACCCTTTTATAATGAGGTGTGCCATGTAGAAGGACTTCCTGACTACTGTGGCGATGTGACTATCAAAGGAGAGACTACTGTCCACCTGGGTCCCAAGGTCTCTTATGACACATTCGATGTTAAGCAGATTTCTGCCTATGTGGTAGTTCATGGGTACAGAGTTTTTACCAAAGAGGATGACACTGCACTTTTTGGCATTGAGCTTGAGGCCATGGCTCTGACACCAGGCATCTGTCTCAGTGAGGCCCTTCTGTAGGATGCCTACATCATCCGGGGACTTGACTATGGCTCCTAATTTGCAGTCATCTGCGAACTTCATTAGCCAGAGGCCTTCTGTGTTAGCCTGTACTTTAGAGAAGTAGATACCAAACAGGAGAGTTCCCATGACTAAACCCTGTGGTACTCCACTTGTCACTGGTTTGATGTCAGATTTGGAGTCTGCAACTTTTGCAGAGTGGGTTCTCTCAGTGAGCCAGTTGGCAACCCATCTTATGACATAGGTATTTATACCTAGTTTAGTGAGTTTAGCTATAATTCCATAATGGGGGATGGTGTTGAAAGCCTTGGCAAGGTCAAGATAGGCTGTGTGAACCACCTTACCCTCATCCACGGCTTTGGTGACTGCCTCAAAGAAGTCGATCAGGTTCAGAAGGCATGATTTGCCTTTCACAAACCGGAACTGGGTGGGATTCAGAGTTTGGAGGTTACCAATGTCTTTGTTTATGAGTTCTATAATGATACGTTCCATGGCCTTGCAGACCAGGCTCATCAGGCTAATAGGGTGATAGTTCCTGGGATCAGTTGTGGCTCCCCCTTTGTGGAGTGGGATAACTGTTGCTGTGCGCCATTCAGTGGGTACAAAGACTGATGCAAGGCTATTATTGAACATGGTGCTTAGGTGGGGAGCCAGTTCATTCTGAAGTTCATGTAAAACTCAGACTGGGATATTGTCCAGTCCCATGGATGCTGTGTTTTTGGCTTTAGAGAGTGCAGCTTTTACCTGCATAGTTGTGAATACAGGGACTCTGCATTCTTCCTGTATAGATATGGGCCCTTTAGGGGGTGAGGGGGGGGGGTAAAGTTAGCACTGAACCTATCTGAAAGGATGTTGCCAATATCAGTTGGTTCTGTAATTTTCATGCCGTTGTGCTGTAACTCAGAGCAGATCTGGGTGTTGCCATCGAGATTCTTGATAGCTATAGAATGCTTTGTGGTTGTCCTTAGAATTAGTGACAATTTTGTTTTCATAGCTAGCTTTGGAGGATCTTATAAGGGATCTCAGCTTCTTACTGAGGCTGACCAGGGAGCTCCTCCACTCATGGGATTTTACTCTCTTTTGTAACAGTTTCTTCCTTCTGTTGTACAGTTTGTTTATGGCAGGGGGCCACCAGATCGGCTTCCTTTTTTTTTGGAGAATAGCATCTTGGTTCTGTTTGGGATAGCACGATCCATGCACTCGTGTAAGTGCTTATACAGTGCATTTGTGAAGGATTCAGCAGTTGTAACTGTATTGTCCATCTGCATGGGTGCCATGAAGTTCACCACTTCTGTCTTAAGAAGCATGAAGTTGACTTTGGAGAAATTTTTTACCATGGTTTCCTTAATTGGAGAGTGGGGGCGGGATGTGGATATCAAGGGTGATTAGCTTATGGTCGGATCGGACCAATGAGGAGTTGACTTCAGGTGTGGAACACTGGTCACTCATGTTGGTAATGACTAGGTCTAGAATATTGTTGCCCCTGGAGGGGGTGTGGATAAGTTGATCCAGGGTATTGGAGTTTATGAATTCCAGAAAGCGTTGAGCTAAGGAGTTGGTACATGAGTAGTTTTCCCAGTTAATGGTAGGGTAGTTGAAGTCGCCCATTATTACGGTGTTTGGCTGAACCCTAATATTTTCCAGTACATCAAGAAAAGAGGAGTGGGAATCCTGGAGCATGGTGAGGGATCTGTAGCAAGCTAGAATTTGGATTGCAGTTTTTCCCAGAGTTAGTTGCACTTGGATAACCTTGGATGCATTATGCTGAGCAACTAGCCTGGAGGTGTGGATATCCTTAATGAATATGGACACACCTCTGCCTTTGGTGTTTCAGTCCAGGTTAGGTGGCCGAAAAGTATGGTATGAGTTATAGCCTGGTAGTGCAGGGGTGCTCTCTGGATCCTTGTACCAGGTCTCAGTCACTGCACAGATATTGATGTTCTCCATTTTAAGGAGTGGCTCGAGTGAGTGCATTTTGAGATTTAGACTTCTAGCATTGAGTAGCATTACCCTCAGTTTTTGCTTGCCTGTTCCTGTTATGGTGGTGAATTTGTCATTTGAACCTTGCTTAAAAAAGGCACTATAGGGGCGGCAAGGGCCTTAGCCAGTATCCAGAATCCCAGGGGCAACAGATGCAGGCCATCTATGGCAAAGCATTGTGGTCTGTTCACCATGTCATCCCAAGCAGACAGATACTGGATCCCCTTAGAATGACACCAGAAGCTTAGCAATTGTTGAAGTCAATCATTTTGTCCTTGTACTGCGGTATCATTCTGGGTGATGGCAGGATGCTACTCAGGGCTAGGGTCATACCTGCCTGGGTTACAAGATCGGAGAGCTCTTACAGGTCTCTTTTCATGTAGTCCAGGGAGGTACATCTCAGGTCATTCACACCAACATGGACAATGACAGAGTCATATTTGTACTTGTTGTGGAGTGACCTGAGTGCATGGGTTATGTGGCAGATCCTGGCACCCGGCAGACAGCTGACAGTAACCTTCTCCTTGTTTATCCTGGTGAGGGGACATCAGTGTGCTTGACTATAGAGTCACCTATGACTAGTGTGTTGGGTACGTTGTTTTGTCCTATTGGCTGTGGTTGAGTGGCACACTGAGTATGTGGGCTATGTGTCATTTGGGTTGTGTTGGGGGATGCAGGTTGCTTGTGTTTCTGCTTTAGAGGTCTCTGTTGCTTAGACAGATTATTATTGAGAGCCTCCGCAAATGTTTTTGTGTTACTATGTGTGGATTTTGGTGGTATAGATTTAGTGAGACTATGTGATGAATATGGTGTGGTGCAAATGTTTACCTTCTCCTCTTGACTGTCAAGTTCAGTCTTGGCTGGAGAGAGCTTTACCTCCAGTTTGGCTAGATAAATGCATCTCTCACAGGTTGTAGTGTTGGGTGGTAGGAGGAGAGGATTGTGTGTGTACATGAGGCAATTTCTACATTGCCTCAAGATGCCCAGATTCATCAGATAGACAGAAGAGAACACTGGGAGCTGACCGTTGGACATGCCTGAATAAAAAAAGTATTTTCCTCTACATAAGTGAGGAAAGTGAGTACAAGAGCTGTTTTTCTCTTAGCAAGTGAGTAAAGTAAGTATAAAAACTGTTTTCCTCTAGGTAATAAGGAAGGTTGAGTGCTATAGTAATTAGTAGCTTATTTAGTGCTTACACATTCTGAACAAGTGCTGAGCATGAATAAGCAAATTTAAGTGCTAAAACTAAGAATCTGTATCTGCACTAGGCAAGTTACAGGACAGAAACAAGTGCAAATGCAGGTTTTCAAATCAGAAAGTTGAGAGAGATGGAAAAGATTGCCCAAATGGCCAATAACTACAATTTCTGGGCCAGAAATACTCCTTATGTGGTAGACAGGTTACCTAGTGCTTACCACTCCCACTGATAAGCTAGAAGACGTCCCTCCAACACAGAAAGGCTTGGGGGGTTCAGAAGCTTACATACAGTTCTGGATACAGCAAATCTGTATCATCTGGACTATACTAGTTACAGGAAAGGTAAGAAACAGGCTTACAGTATTTTTTTTACAGAAAAGTAGCTAAAACAGCAGCAAAAACACTTCAGATGCAGTGCAAGCTAGCACACTTGAGTATGTAGCAATATTAGACCAAACACAGCTTAAAAAATGCAATTAAATTAAAAAGGACTAAAAACAAGTGCAGACGGAGTTTATTAGGTAGAATGTGGTAAAGAGATGGGACTGGGGGAGTGTCCCAGATCAAATCTACAGTGGGGCGGGCAACTGCAAAAGCCACCAAATTTAAACTACAAGCCAGAAATAAGGAGGGTGGGACAAAACATTTTCAGCAGAGATCTGAAAAACTATAATCAACAATTAACAGTACAAACTCTAAAACCCAAAAAATATACTTAGCTCTGTATATTTCCAGATAGATTGAAATTAGTCTCTCAGAACACAGGTTCCAGCAATGAAATGCAGGCTGTTACTAACAGGTCTAATTTTATTTAAGTGATCTTTGAGTTAGATAACACACAAGCTGTAAAAACCAGTTGTACCAACTGAAGACACAGCAGAAAATAGGGGGAGGTGGGGAAAACACTTTCAGCAGAGATCTGAAAAACTATAAGCAACAATTAACAGTACAAACTCTAAAACCAAAAAAATATACTTAGCTCTGTATATTTCCAGATGGATTGAAAAGCAGTCTCTCAGAACACAGGTTCCAACAATGAAATGCAGGCTACCAGTTATACCAACTGACGACACAGCAGAAAATAGGGGGAGGTGGGGAAAACACTTTCAGCAGAGATCTGAAAAACTATGAGCAACAATTAACAGTACAAACTCTAAAATCAAAAAATATATACTTAGCTCTGTATATTTCCAGATAGATTGAAAAGCAGTCTCTCAGAACACAGGTTCCAGCAATGAAATGCAGGCTGTTACTAACAGGTTTAATTTTATGCAGGTGATCCTTGAGTTAGATAACACACAAGCTGTAAAATCAGTTATACTAACTGAAGACACAGCAGAAAATAGGGGGAGGTGGGGAAAACACTTTCAGCAGAGATCTGAAAAACTATAAGCAACAATTAACAGTACAAACTCTAAAACCAAAGAAATATACTTAGCTCTGTATATTTCAAGATAGATTGAAAAGCAGTCTCTCAGAACACAGGTTTCAGCAATGAAATGCAGGCTGTTACTAACAGGTCTAATTTTATGCAAGTGATCCTTGAGTTAGATAACACACACGCTGTAAAAAACAGTTATACCAACTGAAGAAACAGCAGAAATCTGGGGGAGGTGGGAAAACACTTTCAGCAGAGGTCTGAAAAACTATAAGCAACAATTAACAGTACAAACTCTAAAACCAAAAATATACTTAGCTCTGTATATTTTCAGATAGATTGAAAAGCAGTCTCTCAGAACACAAGTTCCAGCAATGAAACGCAGGCTGTTTCTAACAGGTCTAATTTTATGCAAGTGCATATACATATGCATTTTAATTATTTTGTATTATGTAGTAACTGTGATTTACTTTATGTATTGCTTTAAGTTTTTAATTAGATTAACTGAATAAGACATTTGGTTGGTTGTTAAATTATTGAGACTGTTATATAAGGGTGCTGGTGGTCTATGTTTTGTACTCTGATGAAGTCCTATTTATTGTGAAGGGTGAAAGAGCTAAGTCTCTGATTGTGAATAAAGCTTCATAAAAGGCAGTTATTGCTGTTTCTCAGATTGCTTTATGCATATGCATATATAATATGCATATTTTAGACATTATACAGGGGCCCACAGATTGACGTGATAATGTTAGAAGCATATGCCAGTTTAATTGCTTGCCTCTCATTTACAGTGCAAGGCTATGCAAAACAATCTGTTTCCTGTATCTCACTGTTATGTAAAAATAATCAGAATGAAAATGAAAAACAGGTCTGAATATGTAATCCATAAGGATTAAAAACATCATCACAGCTACCAATCCATTAAAAACATTTGCATAGGTCATATGTGGGTTTGAACCCATATCAGTGGATGCTATGTTTACCATTACGTAGGTGGTCATTTGACTGTCAACAATGATTGACACTGTGGTCAAATACTGGTATTCCAAAATAAAAACAAAACAATCTGAAAAACAGCAATAACAGCAGTTTATGAAGCTTTATTCACAATCAGAGACTTAGCACTTTCACCCTTCACAATAAATAATACTTCATTAGAGTACAAAACATAGACCACCAGCACCCTTATATAACAGCCTCAATAATTTAACAACCAACCAAATGTCTTATTCAGTTAATCTAATTAAAAACTTAAAGCAATGCATAACAAAGTAAATCACAATTACTACACAATACAAAATAATTAAAAACTTTTCCTGTGTGTGTTTCACCAATATTTAGTTAAGTAAAAAAAAAAAACTCAAAACACAGTCATAATATATCATTATAAAAATGAAAAAAGTCAATTAAAATTGCAATAAATTGAATGGATGTAGCCAGCAATTTTAAAATTTCCATAAGAGACAACGATCATTAATTCCTGGTTTTACCATGCTGTTTACCCTCAGTTGCCATACCATTTCCCTATATTCCAACAGACTGTTGCTCTGTTATTATTTTTGTATTTTGTCGATGACAAAAAAAAGCAAAAACACAACATTCTTTTGAGTATCCCTAGAATGTTCTCCAATACTGTCCTTCAATTTCCTGATTATTTTGCCCACATAAAAGGCCTGACAGGTCATACACATAGCCAGGTATCCCACTTTTTTCACATTACAATTACATCACCCTGGGCAACCCATTGTATGGCTGTAAATAATTACTGTAACATAAGGATTGTCATTGATGAATCTACTGGACTTTCAAAACCCACATTTAGACATATGTTAATTTGATGGATTTTTATTAAAAACATTTGAATACTCCAACATGTTTTTCAGGTTGTAACCCCTGCTGTAAACTATTTGGGGGGGGCTACCCCCAATATCTCCTGGGTAAAAATTATATTGCAATACATTTTAATCAATGCCACTATGTTGGGAGTGTCATGGTTGTATTTAATCACCATTGCACCCATTCTCTCATGCTCAGAAACAGTAGTTTTATCATTAACATTAACTGCAGATTGATGTCCTACAGTTAAAATAGGTGCAAACCTAGTCTGCTTGTTTTTAATGACTTCTTTTCTCAGCTTATTTAGTAGGTTAGTTGGCTACCCCCTAACTTTAAACATTTCAATTAATCCCCATCTCCAGTGCAAATTTTTCATTGTTATCAATGAGTCTAGATATCCAAACCATCTTCCCCTTTACCTCACTTTTCTTTTGAGGAAAAGGGGTGACAACTATCAAAACTCAAACAGTAGTTGGAGTATGTTTTCTTTCGGAATATATTTGACTCCAGCTGTCCAGTACTATAGTTCTTACACAGGAATATGTCCAAGTAGTCAATAGAGGTGTGGTCAAATTTAAAAGTGAGCCTTAAAAAAGAAGATGTACTGTGTAAATAGTCAATGAATTTCGGAATGCCACTTTGATGACCCTTCTAAAGGATCAAAATAGCATCCAAAAATAAAAAAAGATAAAATGTGTTCATCGAAAAGGGATAAAATGTATGTTTTTTCCCATTCAGATAAAACTAAATTCACATAAATGGATGCATACATTGAACCCATTGTGACCCCTGAAATCTATAGAAAGAAATCTCCATCAAAGTACATAAGATTGTTGTATAAAACCATCTCCATCAAGTCCACTAAAAAGTTTACTTTACTATTAGACATTCCATCATTACTACTTAGGGCATCCTAGAATAATTCTAAACCAGCAGTATGGGGTATGACTAAAAATAAATTAATGACATCAATAGTCAAAAAACTACATTCTTCATCAAAACTCAAACCTTTAAGGGACTCTAACAAATGCCAGAAATCACATAGGATGTAGGGTTTGTTTTGCATTAGGTGCTTACAATGAAAGTAGATATAGACTGCTAAAGGCCCAGTCTTTGAACCTTTTGCCAGCACAGTCAGTTTCATTTGTGGGTTGTCCTTGTTTTTCTAGATTTTTGGAATACCAAAAATAATAGGTGTGTAAGGTTTTGTGACAGTCAAATATTCTAACTCAGTGTGATCAATCTGCTCTTGACAAAAAGCATCAAACAACACAGAGTCTATTTTCATATAAGCTATGTGGATCTCTTTTTTAATACCACTGAATATGTAGCACAGGTGTTCAAAATTTCAACCATTTTGCATGAATAATCCCAGTAGTTCATGAGGACAACACCCTTACCCATATTGGGTTTTATAATCCTGATGTCCTGATTGGAGGTGAGTTATTTTAAACCAAGTCTCTCTTCAGGTGACAAGTTATCAACACAAAAAGACCCTTTATTCAATAAATTGTTTAGTTTACCTTCACAAACATGTTTAAAGTTAGAACTAAGTGGGTGTAAAGGGGGAATAAATGTGTTTTTTTCTTCTCATGGGTCAATCTGTGTTACAAACAGAATTGTTACCAAAATGCATTTTTAAATGAAGTTGGCTTGTATAACATTTGAGACTAGTTAACACACAAGCAATATCTGTTTTGAAAGATGGAACACAAGTAAAGCCTTTTTCAAGTAAAGTATAATGACCCTGTATTAAATTAAAGTCACTCAGATTGTAAACCTTAAAATTGTTATACAATGGTTGTTTTTCATGTGTGTTGTTAAAACAGTTCAGATTAATCTCCATTTGGATCTCTTGTTGTTCCATTTGTTGCTGCCCCTTCTTTGATGTTTCACTGGTGTCATTATCTTCCCTTCTTGACCCCGTGTATGATGATAGTGGTAAGCCAATCTCTGTGAGTGTCTCAAGGGATAATCTAAAAAACATATTGTCATTACTGTTAACAATAACCAGTCTGTCATGTCTTTCATTCACAGGTTCATTGAGAAACCAATCAGCATTGCTTGTATGATGGTTTTTAAATTCTAACAGTTCATGCAAAACTTTTGGTATTGGATATACTTTTTTTGCTGTATGCTCATGAGAATCTATAAGCAACTTTTGTTGTTTCCTCTCTAAATTATGCTTAACAAAACCATCCAATTCAGAAAGCATCTTTTGGTATTCAGTCTTGTAATAACTAAACAGTAAATTAGTAATACTTCTAAAATTAAGACATTTTATATCATTAAAAAGCTTCTGTACCTTGCATTCATTGTCCTTTACAAGGACTTTCATTAGTCTGATGCCAGTATGGTCGAAAAGCTCAACAAGTTTGCCATGCATTACTGACCCAGGCTCAGTCCTGTTTGGCTACTTCCACACCCATAGCCCTCTGGAAACTTGCCTTAAAGTGATACACTTATTTAAAAATATGTTGTCAAGTTGAAGCTATCTGAATTTCCTACGTGAACATTGAAATAATGATAGTTGATATTTCAGTGTAGCTTGGTCACAGAAAAGTTAGCAGAAATGTTGAAATTTAATTCAGGAGGATGTAACCAGATTACAAAGTCACCTTTCAGTTTGAACATTTTCTCCACTTGTAGCATTACCTTGCATAATTGTGATTTACTATGTTATGTATCACTTTAAATTTTTAATTAGATTAATTGATTAAGACATTTGGCTGGTTGTTAAATTATCGAGGCTATTATATAAGGGTAATGACGGTCTATGTTTTTCACTCTGAGGAAGCCCTGTCTATTGTGAAAGGTAAAAGTGCTAAGTATCTGCTTGTGAATAAAGCTTCTTAAACTGTCGTTATTGCTGTTTCTTGAATTTTATTTTTATTTTGGCTCATATGATTGTATTTTATTACAGATCTGTTTTACACATGACTGTGATGTATATCACATGCCATTTTATACATTGTTATGGATTCAGTATCTGCAATTCATCAGATACAGTGCTGCAGATGCATAAGATCATACAGTATTGGAATGTCGCATACAGAATAGTTACCACATGCAGATTCTGTAAGTTTGTATGAAGTTATTTAATCATTATTTTTGTGGAATACCTATTATGTATGTTGTTGTTATGTCTTTTGGCTTTTCCCGGTTAGGGGTCGCCACAGCGGAACTCCGGTCTGCTAATGATTGGCAGTAGATTTTTATGTGTCGAGTTGCCGGCCCTGACGCACAACCTTCAATGAAGGTACGCCCATTCATGCACGTCTCCACACAGAAAACACTTTAGCTGAGAATCGAACAGGACAACGTCTTACTGTGAGGCGACAATGCTACCGCAGCACCAATAATGTTTTTCCTGTGTTGAACCTGGGATGTGGTGGCAGATGTCTTCCAGATGCAGATGAGGGACCTGATGGACAACTTCTTTCAGGACATGGCAGAGGCCAAGAGTGACTCCTTCTGGGAGATCACAAGAAAGATTTCTCACGATGTTCAACCCCATCAGTGTGGCCCCTCAGGACAGTAAATATTGCCTATGTGATACACTTATGTAATGTTGCCACCATGGTGTTTTCCATATCCAGCTATTTATGTTATAGGCACAATTGTGCAGGCATCGCATCTTGCTGTCATGTTTTTCTGACATATATCATAATGTACACTGCACATATCATGTCATAGGCAGTGTTTTGTTGCTGCTGTAGTATGACATACATTATCAAAGATGGAGTAACCAATTTGATTTACATGATCATGCTGTAATTACAGCTTACATTGCTTCATATTGGCATGGGTGCTACTCTTTGTGTGTGTGTGTGTGTGTGTGTGTGTGTGTGTGTGTGTGTGTGTGTGTGTGTGTGTATGTACTCCTATGTATAAAGTACACCATAGTGCTGTTATATTCGATACACTCTGACCCTGCATGTGACAGATTTGACTGTTGCAGTTAGCATAATGCAAGTGAGGCATTATTGTTCTACTTATGTTGTTCCACTATATACTTTGGCAGGATAACAGCAGCTCACATATTACATTATTGCCATTGTTCTCATATAACACAGTGACATGGGTCTTGTGTGTTTATTTGCACATGTTATCCATTTATATGCATTGTACCCATTTCAGTACTGGATGCTGCTGTCTTATTTCTGTTTGACAGCATGGCAAGTCCTTGCTTATGTGATTTATGTAACATTGTTTTGTCATGCTGTCCCTCTGTCACAATGGCCTTGTATGTATGGCATATACTGGCAAATATTGTGCTATATTACATCAGACTATTGTGACTGGTAAGTATCCTTGGCATACTGCATAGACATTCACTGGTCCATTAGTGAATATACAGAGGTGATGCTTTGTTTGGCATCATTCATTACTCCCTTGTCTGTCCGTATCTTGCATTTGCCAATAGAATAATCACTTATATTAGGAGATACATACACATATTTGCATCCATGTCCATGTTTATGCATTTTTAGTACATATGTACTGATTTGCTTGTATGTACATGTGTATGATCATGTTATGATCGACACACAACCACCCTTGTAATATGTGACTGGTTATATATAGTTATTTCATTTTTCTGTGCTATACTGCTGTTCACAGGACTGTCCTTTGATCAGTCCTACATATCCACCGTGTTCTGTTTATCAACAATGGTGATTGCAGCACCTGTTGTATTATATTTGCATGGCATTTTATATATATATATATATATATATATATATATATATATATATATATATCTCACTGATGTGGGCCTGTGTTGTCCATCTCCCTTCCTCCTTTTAGATTTGGCCTGTATGTTGCACATATACACGGTATATGCTATGCATACGTTTACCTTCCTGTACATTATCATGATTGTCATGTAGGTGTACTGGTACAATACTACATTGTGCCACTGTATTGGGTTTCATACACATTCAAGGTACATGCATGCCAGGTGTTGGCAACTGATGTGATTCCATCATTGTTCATGTTATAGTGTGTTGACCATGAACCAGCATTTGCTTCCTACCATTTCTTAACTGTCATTACTCATATATGTGTATATGTGTCACTATTTACATTATATTCCATGTTACTGGTGTGTGCCTGTGTGCTGGATCTTTTTTCTGATTGGATCATGTTATTCCATGCATGTCACACCTACACATTGTATACCTGACAGACCATTTGACATGGTATATGCCTTTGATATATGGTTCCCATTTCACCTATGTATGAGTTGTGTAGACTTATTTGTGTATTACACAGCCACATTCTTGCTTTGCTATGGTAATGTTGTTTGGCCATGTGCTTGTTTGTTTACTTTTTGCACATATAACTAAGCGGTGTAGTTCATAGGTTCATAGGTTAGTACTAGGCTAACTGCCCTTGCAAGCCATTGTAAGCCTAGCCAATTGTCTCTTGTGAAGCTCAAACCCTGCACCTTGTCTTTGTAAGGTAAACACCTTAACCACTAGGCTACCCTGGGCATTTGATTTGAGCGGTATGTGTGCAGGTATGTTAAAAGCTGATAACATATGGTTGTTTTGGATTTAGTTGTCTTTCTAAATATGAGTTAGAGTTAGGTGTATGTTAATTATGTATGTGTGTGTGTTTTTTTTTTCTAGAGTTAGACTGTAATAGTATCAGGTAGAGATTAGGTGTAGTGCATATTGCATATAGACAAAGGAATGTGATTTGATTGTTTGTGAGACTGTATGCATGTTTCATTTTTTTAAGTGTGTGTGTGTGTGTGTGTGTGTGTGTCTGGGTGTGTGTGTTGATACTGTGCATATGCAAAGTTTGATGACATATTTATGTCTAGTTCAAAAACACAACAGTTCTTTTAGCATCACAGAATCACACCATTATTAATATAAAGGCCTTACAGTTTAATACTGCTAAAATTAAAAAAAGTAAATAATAGTGAGAAATCATTATGGTAACTGGTTCATTTTAGACATTTGCAGCATAAATGCACACTGAGAAACAGTGCCTGTATTTCAAAAGAATAAAGTGTGTTGCTCTAGCCAGAGTAATGGAGAATTGTTAATAAGTAATAAAAATATTACTGGAATCAGTAGAATCTGTTACAGTAATCTTCACAGGAATGTCCTTGTATATTAAAGCCCTGTGTTTATTTGTATCTTCTGGAGAAGGAATAAAAAATGGCAGTTCCTCATAACTAAATGTCAATCAGACTGAAATCAGTGAGAAAAGAAGGCATCAAACAAGGCCATTCTTTGATGAGCATTAATGCTTGGCATTGAAATTAATGTACAGAAGTCACCAGATTCTCTATGCAGCCATTAACCCATTATACATGGTTTGTTTATGTGTCCAAATAAGACAAATGTTTGTTTCAGGTGCATTAATCTCTACTTTCCTAATGAAAACTCAGCCACATTTGGCGATATTTTGTATCTTGATTTTAGGCTTCTACAGTGCTTTCCTTAACTGTCTCTTCCCAGACTCCCCTCTGGCAGTTAACACAGAGGATTAAGGTTATGAGCTGTGAATGAACTGCTTCCAGTAGTCCAGGGTTTGATTCCCTCAGCTTATGTTTGCCTACTGTGTGACTCTGAGGAAGACAAGTAACCAGACAGTGCTTTGGGGAAATTAGGAATATAGTCTAAGTTCCTTAGTA
Organism: Protopterus annectens; assembly: GCF_019279795.1. Taxonomy (NCBI): domain Eukaryota; kingdom Metazoa; phylum Chordata; order Ceratodontiformes; family Protopteridae; genus Protopterus; species Protopterus annectens. Next base: position 31,997,069 of record NC_056751.1, on the reverse strand, counting down.
GTCTTCTGGAATGCACACCTAGAATCTACTATACAATGAAAATATATTACCAGTTCACAAGTATGGTCAACTGGAGGAAGGCACGTAGGGCAGATACCCAACTTAATAGAGATTTACAGTACATCAAGGTGATCCAGTGTTGCATCATCTGTAAGGATTGCTATTATTATTTTATGCTTTACCCCCTCATTTGAATGGATTGCGGATGTAAGTGCACTCATGTGTACATGTACCTAAACAGTGTGATAACCATAATATGCAACATGTGTTCTTCAGATGTAGCATATGTTGCTTCAGAATTGTTTGTTTCTTAGTCTTGCGTTAGCCTGATGCTACCCCTTCCGGGAATGCTCCTACTCTCAGGAGAACATCCTGTTCCCTGCTCCTGGAAATTGATGGTCAGTCTGTGTAAAAGTAACCTTCCCCTTGTAGATGGTACCCTGACACCTGGGCCACAATCTAAACTGGGTAACAACAGTACCAGATAAGGGTTACTCTTAACACCAAATGGCTTCAAGTCATGTTGAATTTTTATAAATACTTCTCATTGAAATGTCAGAAAACCAAGAAGCAAAATAATAAGGTCATCATTCCCCATATTTTCTGTAATCCCAAAGAAATATGTTTCCCATCCATAACCTATTTTTCTCAAAGTCATTTTTGAAAAGGCTTTTTCTTTTATACTGTTTCCTGTTAATAGTCAACATCTCTGTTTCCTCTTGTCCTACCTTCGCTTGAAATCAGTCACGTTACTTTCCACATATCCAGGCTTTAATAAAACCATAATCACTGAATTTAAACATTCTAGCAGTGCATAGTACAGTTTGTTGTGGTGGCTGATCCAGGTACAAGAGAAAGCACTCAGTAGCCATTACTGGTCCAAACAAATCAAAGATTCCAGAAATGCTACTTGTGTGAACATTACTCATTCTGCATCACTTTTCTGAAAATAGAAACTGGACGACCTACTTTCAAAAAATTGTGAGTTGAATATAGGAGCTAGATAAAGAGCCTCTGTGTACCCAGTATGGTGATATCTGTCTGAGGGTGTCACATTACAGGACACATGGAATGCAAGGATTTGGGTTTTAGGGCTATGTGTGTGCTTCCCATGGCCACTCCTCACCTGCAAACTATACTCCTCTAAAAAAAGAAGCGATTAACCCATTTCCATGAAATACTGTCAAACAAGCTTCCAAATAAATTGCATTCACTGAACTGCATGACACTCTATAAAGCTATTCTAAGAATATTACATAGCTGCTTAGCAAGATTGGTGCTGATCTATGTAGCTTTTAGTGTTTACTGCATTCACGATGTTCGTACTGATTGATTCCTTTTGTATATTAGTCTTTCCAGCCACATAAGATATTTTCCAGTAGTTTATTTCTTTTTCCTAACTGTATCATTCCCTTTAAACTGACCATTGCATTGTATTTACTGTAATTGCCTGCCATGACAACTTATTAATTTAAAATTCTACAATTGACAGAAAAAAATATTTTATTTTATTTCCAGGTCTATTTTTCATAAGCAGTGCTGTAGCATCTTGTTGTAATCTCATTTAATAAGGGGAAAGTCATCCTCCAATCAAAGCTTTTTTTTACCACAACCCACCTGACAGACTTTGTATTGTCACCTCTCTCTCCTTTAGAGTTCACTGAGTACACGCTATGATAACTCTGGGTTCCTCATATGGTTCTTCATACCTTAGAAATTAGGTAGC
>NC_056751.1:31825343-31990343 GCF_019279795.1 Protopterus annectens | reverse complement strand
GGCCACAAAGCCTGAGGTGAGGCTATGATTAAACATGACACTTGGGTAAGGTGCCAGTTCATTTTGGAATTCATGTAGTACACAGCCCGGGATGTCATCTGGTCCCATGAATGCAGTATTCTTAGCTTTGGAGAGTGCGGTTTCTACCTATGTAGCCGTGATTACTGGAATTTGGCAGTCTTTTGGTATTGAGATGAGCCCTTTAAGGTGTGAGAGGTGGATGAAGTTGGCACTAAATCGATCTGCCAGGATATTGGCAATATCCTTGGGGTCAGTATATTTAATGCCATTCTGTTGTAGCTCTGAGCAGATCTGAGTATTGCCATTTAGATTCTTGACATAACTATAGAATGCCTTGTGGCTGTCTTTGGAATCTTTGGCAATTTTATTTTCATAACTAGCTTTGGAGGATTTTATGAGGGATCTCAACTTCTTACTGAGGATTGTAAGGGAGTTTTTTGCATACTGGGATTTTCCTCTTTTCTGCAACAGTTTCTTCCTTCTGTTGTATAGTTTATTTATGGCAGGGGACCACCAGATTGGCATCCTTTTTTTGGAGGAGAGCATCTTGGTTCTATTTGGGATGGCACGATTCATGCACGAGTGGATGTGCTCATACAGTGCCTTAGTATAGGATTCAGCAGTCGAACTTTCAGCTCCCGTCTGCATGGGTGTCATGAAGTTTGTCACTTCTGACTTGAGTAGCATGAAATTGGCTTTGGAGAAGTTTTTTATGGAGGTTTCCTTTGGATGAGATGTTAAATCGAGACCCCATCTGCCTGAGTTGGTGGTAGTTCATGTGGATGTAAAAGATTTTATGGCACCTATTGAAAAGAGTAGTGGAAGATGCCCTGGCAAAATTTTCTCTAGTAATATAAATAATACATTGGGCCTATCCTGAAAAGAGGCTACTAGTCTAGTGGGACTAAACAAAGGAGAAAACAATTACACACACACACACACACACACACACACACACACACACACACACACACACACACACACACACACACACACACACAGGCACGCACGCATGCATGCACACACACACACACACACACACACACACACACACATATATATATATATATATATATATATATATATATATATATATATATATATGTATAAACATACACGAAGAGTTTGATGTGATCAGCATAAGTGAAAATGATTGCAAAAATGTTTCCCAATATGTCTATATAGAAATGAATGTGCTCTTCATTGAATTCAACAAGTCAAGTTAAAGAGAAATCTAAGTAGCACAAAACATCTAGCCTGTGTTTGGATCCATAGCACACTCAGCATGAACATTATTTAGTAACTAATTTCCCTGTCTAAGGTTGACAAAAGTGAGACCACAAATGTTGTGTTGATTTAAAGTAACAAAACCTTTATATATACTCTAGCCTCAGAATGTCTAGAGTAAAGCAATAAAAACTCCACCATCACTCTGGAGTGTATGTGGACTGGACATTTGATTGCTGCTGTTAGTAGATGAGTGAAATTATTGCTGTGTTGTGGCATTTTAAACAACTAGGCTGTATGCTTTACCTTATTTTATAGCATATCATACCAGTCATTCATGATGCATGGTGGACAGATCTGAGTTTCCAAGGTTACTGTAATTCTGGGATACTTGTAAGCAATCTTGGCAGGCATCATAAAGCTGTGTAACAGGTACTGGGGCTTGCCTTGTGAGCTTACTCCAGATCAACACACAACACTGTCTGGGTAGATTGAACACATTAGTGTGCCCTGCCAGAGGTTGTCAGAATGATGCCATTATCATGTTTATGAAAAGAACAAAATGAAGTCAGAGCTTGTATTACACACTGACATTGATACTTCGGCTAAATATTACTTTGGTTTGACAACTGCTTACAGTAAAAATAAGTAAGAAATACATTCCCCTTTGCTCAAGGAGCTAATTTCATGCATTGTGTTTCAGGCCTATGAAGTCTGTTCATTAGTTGCCAGCTGTGGGCTTTACTTAACCAGTGAATAATCTCCCATAACAGCCAACAACATGATGCATATGATGCAGACTGTTATACACAGTGGCAGACAAACCTCCTTTTGTCAGAAATAAAAACACATTAGTATATGGTGTGTGTGTGTGTGTGTGTGTGTGTGTGTGTGTGTGTGTGTGTGTGTGTGTCAGTGTTTAGATGACATGTATTTATACCATTTCACTGTATTACCATGTAGTTATCTAAATGCAAAATATATAGGTATAGATATTTTTTCATACTATTATTTGCATCAAAGAAATATATATATATATATATTTTTTTTAATATTTCAGCAGTTTCAACATGTTTTCAAATGTTCCATACCTCAGAGATGGTAACACACACACACACACACACACACACACACACACACACACACACACACACACACACACACACACACACACCTCTCAACTGTACAGATTTTTGCAGAATTTACGGATTTTTGCTTCATATTTTTGGTCCGTTTTTCATAAAATTATGGTTGCCTGGCAAATTTGTGGCAAATCATTAAATACTGACGTTAGAAAATAATGACAGACATTTGATTTTCAGAGTTCGTACCCTTCAGAAAGTTCATGCTAATGCAAAACCTGCTATTCTATCAACTTTCTAAGTTTGTAAGAGCAATATTTAAAAATTGTTTCTATTTTTTGGGGCCTTTGTCCCACTTTTATTCATGCCTTTGTCCAGATTTCGTGCTCTAAGATGTTGAGAAGTATGCATGGGCATGTGCATTTGAGGACTTTTCTCTTGTGGTGGCACAAACTATATTGACGGCTTTGATGAATGTTTGCTCAACACACTTCTCTTGTATGTTTCAATGGAAACCGCCCAGGACTTCTCCTCACATCAGCTAAAATATCATCAGCAAGCCCTTTTGTCTTGGTCACTCTGAGACTCAGTCTTCATCTTCAGCAGCTGTCCCCTGCTTCTCCCTAGAACTTTATCATTTGAAATTTCACAACAAGCATTCGTAGCTGTTCCTCTTTCCACAGAACTGATTGTTTCATAACCTCTTGCCTATATTCTGTACATGCACTTACCATAAGTTCGCTTAGTGGTTAGGACACGTAGACAGGGCTACATTTCACAGAAAGCACAGGTCAGCATAGCAGAGGGACTGGTAGTACATACAGGGAATGCAATGCATTGAACAACTCTGCAGAGAATCATTTTCTGCACAGCTCAAAATATTATTTTGCATTTAAGATAAGGTTAGACAAGAGACTGGAAGTTAAATTCACTACAAGCAACCTTTTGAAATAATCCGCAAAGCAAAATTTCCTCTACAGCTAAAATCATTACTTTGTAATTAAGGTATGCTCTCTTGTGACATGTAACATAGGCCCCTGTTAACATTTTCTTCTTGTAACTGTCACAGTGTTTTATTATTCAGTACTGCCACAGCTGTATGGTGGTTTAATCCTTTGCGAGTCTGGAATTTTGTGAGTTTACCAGCTTTTCCTTTCCTCTTAACCCCACCTGTAGTGAACAGAATTACTATTACTCAATTCTCCTTTTTTCTATTTGTCTTTTTATTCTAAAATAGTTTTATTTTATGTTATCAGAGCAGCACTATGTACTGGGTATAATATCTGTTTGCTTAGATTTATCATTTTTTTTGCATTAGTTGCAGTAACTTTTACTTACTGTTCAGGATTGCTAAACTGCATTATTTAGCCCTCCTCTGCACATCTGCAGATTGATTGACTCACACTGGAATCAGTGGGATGTCCCACTTTGCCCTCCTCCTGCCCCCATTTTCAGTTGCCCTGCCCATCTATAAACTCTCCTATGTTATTTGGCCCCTTTTGCTAGCAAGTGCCCTTTCACTTAAAGAACAAGTCCCTCCTTTGTTCTATAGGCTTCTAACATATAAAGACAATATATTACAACACACAAAAAGGCAGTACTGATGAGAATCTATAGAATAAACTCTAGCAATAGCAATTCCAATTCACTCAAAATGACTGAAACCTACAGCATCATCCCTCTCTCTGTCTCTCTACAGCTATAATCTTCTTTAGCTGCAATATTTTTCATGCTTCCATATGCTGTAGTAATGATACTGTAACAACTATAGTCTTTCGGCTTTTCCTGGTTAGGGGTCGCCACAGTGGAACTCCGGTCCGCTCATGTCTGGCAGTGGATTTTTATGGTGCTGAGTTGCCAGCCCAACACCCAACCTTCAAAGAAGGCGTACCCATTCATGCACACACCTTCCTGCATGTCTTTAGACATCACTCAACCACAGGGAGGGCATGCAGACTCCACACAGAAGGCATTCAGGCAGAGAATTGAATGGGAGAACCTCTTGCTGTGAGGCGACAACGCTAACCACTGCACCACCGCAGTCCATAATGATATTGTAACAACTAAACTTCATTACAGAGGTATTACTGAAGTTTAGTTTAATGATACTGTAACAACTAAACTTCACTAATACCTGTGTAATAAGTATCTCTATAGCAATATTTGAATACCAGTGCACAGTACATAATAATAATACTCTGCTCTCTAATCACAGATTCATATCACCCACACAAAACAATGGGCTAAACCTTGGCATTTAATTTACCTTACTATGCTATTTATTACTGATACAATGAAGATCAGTGCAACCAGACATATACCATTATTTGAAATTCTAATCTTTGTCTTTTGTGCAACAGATTTTATGACTGTCTCTCTTGCTAATCCATAACAACATCTGTGTCACTCCCTAAAAGAAACTAACTGTCCTCCTATAATGGCTAGATCAATACCTACATCTAAAGTGCTTGCCTTTCATGTTTTTAAAGCAGGGTCCCTCACTAGCCTCTGCATAGCAAAGTTAATAATACCCTTTGTCCAACTTAGACAAAACATAACTTCATTACAACATCCTTTCATTAAAGTAGTAGGGGGTATATAATAAAAGAAGCAAACTCATGACCAAAATCAGGAAAAGCAACTCTCTTAAAGACAAGTGCTCTCTTATACAAGTATACAAGTAAACAAGAAACTAAGAAATCTAATTAAGTTTAACAAGACCATCTATGAGGTCAGGATAGCCTCACAGGCTAAGGACAATCAGGTTTTCTTCAGGTATGTCCAGAATCTTAGAGGTAACACACAACAGTGTGCTGAACTGGTAGTGAACAGTACCACCTACACTGATCAGGTAACATAGCAAATCTAATGGCTGATAAATTAATCTCAAACTTCACTCCCCACTCCCCCACAGTTCCACCAGGTGAACTCTGCTTCAATATTTTTGCCCCAGCTATCAGCAGGAACCAGGTGCATTGGCCTCGACAACAGCTCCAGTTGCCTCCTGAACAGTCTAAAACATGACCCATCAGGACCACTTGAGGCACTCTTCAAATACAGCCTTCAAACAGGCTATGTTCCAAGTGAATGGAGGAATGCAATAGTCATTCCCCTCCACAAGGGTGGACCATCAACTGACCCAGGGAACTACAGACCCAGCAGTCTAACAAGCGTAATACGCAAAACCATTTTATGAATTATCGTATAAATGAAAAGAAGGATATTGGCAACCTACAGACACTGGACCCATCCAAATTTGACTTTGTTAAGAAAATGTCATGCCTACTTAACCTGGTAGACTTCTTTGAGAGAGTCACCAATGCAATGGGACGAGGTTAAAACAACACATAGTGAGTATCTTGACCTGGTTATGGCCTTTGATACAATACCTCACTCAGGCATTGTTGACAAGCTCTCTGAGCTAGGCATAAACCCTTGCCAGCTGGCTAACAGACAAGTCCCAAGAAGTCAGGATTGGTGAGACTACCTCCACCAAGAGGCTCCATGCCGGGCCCGCTCCTGTTTGACATCTACCTCTCAGAAGTCAAGGCAAAGATTAAAGGCCTCTGGCTCACCAAGTTTGCAGATGATTGTAAAGTGGGAGCTGTTATAGATTCCCTCAAGTCACAAACATCTTGCAAGTCCGTTTAACGCAGACAAATCACTGGTGCCAAAGCCATGGCCTAAAACTTAATGCCAAAAAATGTATTATATTGCCTTTTGAGAAATTGTCAACCCAAGTTAATTACTCCATCAATAAAATATTCCTAAGAGTCGACCTAATAGTAAGGGATCTGGGAACATATGTAGACAGCAATCTGGCCTTTGTAGCCTACCTTATAGGTAAGGATATGGCATCCAGGTTGAAGGAAGTTATAGTACCACTGTACTTGGCTCTTATCAGATCCATCATTGAGTGCAATACGACCCTTTGGCAAGTACCTAACGAGACATTTGCAACAGATGGAAGACCCACAAAGGCTTCTCATAAGGAAGATTCGGTAATGAATACTCTGTCTTACACTGATTGCCTAAAGGCTCTGTCTCAGTCTTCAGTCTCCTACAGACTGCTGAGAGGGGATCTTTGCCTGGCTTGCAGGTCTACCTCAGACCCAGTCCTGATGGATCTGTTGAACATGTGCAAAACAAACAGTATCAGAAATACTAGATCCAGGGATCTGAACTTTGTTTGTGACATAAACAAAATGTATTGGAGAGACAGATCTGTGTCCCTAATGAGCCCTGCACTATGGAATACGGTCCCCATCCATGTAAAACAGAGCTCATCCCTGACTCTATTCAAATGAGACCTTGACAATTTATTTAACATTTGTTGACGAGGAATGTCCATCTAGGACAGAGCCTATTTTCAGTAGAGTCTTGGGGAGAAACACTCCAGACACATGTCTTTGGAATGTGGGAGGAAATCAGATGACCTGGATGAAACACACACAAATGCAGGGAGGACATGCAGACTCCACACAGATGGCACCCCAGTCGAGAATCAAACCAGAGAAGCTCTTGCTGTGTGGCAACATTAACCACTGCACCACTGCACTGCCAATAAGATGTGAACTGGTAAATTTACTCCCAGTCTGACCCCATGTCCCTTATGGACAGAGGCTGTCAATAAGAAAAGTATTTTCATAACTAACATCCCCACTACAACTCCTGCCTACTAACATGCTCCCCTATGATACTTGGGAGCCAAATGGTTTGGGATGTGTGGCTAGGCTTATAAGGACTCTAGTGGTCAATAGATTAATAATAACCTATGGACCTATGAAGAGAAAAGGCATTTTCTAAGACAGCCTCTGCCATCTGAAAAAGTCTATCACAGGAAATAAGAAAAGTTAGTGACCTTAGAAAATTCAAAATAAAACTCAAACAGAAGAAATACAGCCGCACTTGTTTTGCTACAGCAATCAGTTTTGACTGACAGGATCCCTACACACAAGTTTAATTGCTGTCAGAACTCAGATATTCTTGCTGGACTGTTTATGTAGATCACTGTACAATTCACATAACTTATGTATGCCATGTATGAACTGTACAGTTATAGGAGTGTGCTTACTTATCTTGAAATCTGCCTTCAGTCACGCTGAATGTTTATATATTAATGTATTATGTATATTAAATTGTAAACTATTGTTTTCCTGTTATGTGAATGACATTCTTCATAGGGAAGTACTATGCTAGCTGCCCTTGTGGGCCATTTTAAGCCTAGCAAATTTCCCTTGGTGAGAATCAAATACTGTACCTATTCTCTGTGATGTAAACACCTTAAACGTTTTGCCAACCCTTAATCATTATGTAAATTACTACTGCGTCTTGACTAGCGTCACGGCTGAAAATGTGTTCTGGAAGACCTCACCTACCAAGTTTTTTTGTACTTTTCTGCTTGCTGTGCACTACAATGTGCATGCAGATTTTCTCCTAACATGTTTGATATCTATTCTACATGAACATTGTATCATAAACTCCTCATTTCCTTCTTCATGCTTGATGAACTTGTAAACTATTACTAACTTATTGCCTTTGATCATGGCTGATCCTCACCTTCACCCCAGGGATCACATCAGTCGCCCTGCTAGACAGGAGTCCAGGGAAGTAAACAGTATGGGAAGAAATAGCCAGGGAATTGTTATGGCTAGGCTTGTATAGGCCCTAGGGCCGATAGCCTAGTACCAACCTATGAACCTATGAACCTATGAAAAAGGTCTACAGACAAGCCCCCATACCCAGATAATGAAGTAATGGATCTATGAAAAATATATAAAATGGTTCTTTTGAATTTTCATCTTATCTCCTTCCTGCAATCCAGAAAGACTCTTAGTTCGGCTATCATAATAGAAATTTTGTTTTGACTAATTCTGTTGAGGTCAGTCTTGTACTTATTTTCATTTCTCAAGAGTCAACAATGCAATCGATGTCAGAATTCTGCTATTCTGAAACAAGAAATGTGCACGCTGCAGCATTTCTTTTCTCAGCTGTTTTGGAACTGTCATTTTATTTGCTTTGAAAGGCATGCTTTCCACAGAACTTATCACCCCTTTAAAGGAAAAGTAAGGCTGAGCTTCTTGAGCTTCTTTATGAATTTCACCTTTTTGCTCTAACTAACCCTTAATGGCAACTTTTTTTGCATTCTTTTTCTAGATATTCCTCACAAAAAAAAAAAAAAAATATATATATATATATATATATATATATATATATATAGTTTCATAGTTTCATAGTTTAGTACTAGGCTATCTGCCCTGGGGCATTTATAAACCTAGCCATAGTGATGTGGCTTTCGCCACCCCATGTAATGGTACAAAAGTGTACAAAATAGATTTAGAATACTGTGCCTCTGTCTAGTAGTGACACAGTGAAGACCCCCTTACATAATAGAATTAGTTTACTGTGCCTCTGTCTAGTAGTGACACAGAGATGACCCCGGGGTAAACCTACGATCTCCCATCCACTCGTCAAGATTTCTCTTGAAGAGAGTCAGTGAGGGGCTCTGCCTAACATGAACTGGGATTCTGTTCCAGAGTATGGGAAGCCTCTGAGTTATGAATCTGTCCCTCCAGCATATCCTATTCATATTTGTGCTGAGGTTTAAATCTTTAGCTCTCGTGGTTCTGATGGATTTGGATTTTTTGAGGTGGAGCATGTCCATCAATTCCTGATTGGACATGGCCTTGTACGTCAGGCACAGATCACCTCTGAGTAGGTGGTATGCTACTGAATAGAGCTGGAGTTTCTTTAGTCTGGCAGCATATGACATATGTTGGAGACCCTTGATCCTCTTGGTGAGGTACTTTTGGGGTCTCTCCAGCTGTTGCAAGTGCCGGGTGAGGTACATACCAAATGGGGCATTGTACTCAATCATGGGCCTGATAAGGGAGGAGTATAGGGGTACAATGACCTCCTTTGATCTGGATGTGAATCCTTTCATGATAAGGTGGCCAAGGTAGAAAGTCTTTCTAACCACTTTGGCAATGTGGGTGTCAAATGAGAGGTCACTATTGACTTGGGTCCCCAGGTCTCTGATTACTTTTTCCGTACTCAGTGGGTTACTGTCTATGTGATAATTTGTGGGTACTTTGTTTTTCCCAAAGGGGATGACTATACATTTTTTGGCATTTAGTTTAAGGCCATGACTCTGGCACCAGTTGTCTGTTTCAGTGAGGCCTTTCTGTAGGATGTATGTGTCAGCTGGTGTATCGACTATGGCACCTAGTTTGCAGTCATCTGCAAACTTTCTCAGCCACAACCCTCCCATGTTTGCTTTCACATCTGAGAAATAAATGCCAAACAAGAGGGGTCCCAGGACAGAGCCCTGTGGGACACCACTTGTGACTGGCTTTGAGTCTGACATGGCTCCAGTGATTTTGACTTTATGGGTTCTATCCTTTAGCCAGTTTGCAACCCATCTTGTGACATATGGATTTATATTTAAGCTGTTGAGCTTGTCAATGATGCCTGAGTGGGGTATTGTGTCGAAAGCTTTAGCCAAGTCCAGGTAGGCTGTATGGACTGCTTTGCCCTCGTCAATGGCTCTAGTGACTGTTTTGAAAAAGTCAACCAGGTTCAAAAGGCAAGATCTGCCCTTTACAAAGCCGAACAGGGTGGGATCAAGTGTCTGTAGGTCCCCAATGTCTCTGTTTATGAGTTCCATAATGATTCTTTCCATAGCTTTGCAGACCAGGCTGGTTAAGCTTATGGGGCGGTAGTTACCAAGGTCTGTAGAGGTGCCTCCTTTGTGGAGTAGGACCACTGTTGCTGTACGCCAGTGTTCAGGTACATATCCTGTAGTAAGGCTAAGGTTAAATAGCATTTTTATGTGCGGGTTTAGCTCCTCTTGGAGTTCACGTAGCACGCAACCCGGGATACCGTCAGGTCCCATTGATGCTGTGTTTTTAGCTTTGCTGAGGGCAGTTCTCAGCTGGACATCTGAGATGACAGGGAGGTTACATTCAGCTGGGATAAGTATTTCTTCTTTTGGGGGTGAGGGAGGGGAGAAATTTGCACTGAACCTGTCTGCCAGAATGTTGGCAATATCTGTGGGTTCAGTGTATTTTTTTGTCATTGTGAACTAACTCTGAGCATATCTGAGAGTTTCTGCCCAGGTTTCTAACATAGCAGAAGAAGGCCTTGTGGTTATCTTTAGTGTCCATAGCGATTTTTCTCTCAAAGTTGGCCTTGGATGTTTTTATGAGAGAATGTAGCTTTCTACTAGTGCTGATCAGAGATGCCTTCTCTTTATGGGATTTTGCTCTGTCGTGCAGTAGCTTCCTTCTTTTGTTATACAATTTGTTTATGGCTGGGGTCCACCAGACAGGACGCCTGCCCTTGGTGGAGAGGGTCTTGGTTTTATTTGGGATCGCATGATCCATGCATTCTTGGAGATGTCAGTAGAAAGCATTTGTGAAGGATTCAGCATTGTGGGATGTGGTTTCCACTGGCCCAGTGGGCTTAAAGGATACCATCTCAGTCTTAAGAAGTGTAAAGTCAGCTTTTGAGAAGTTTTTCACTGTAGTCTTTTGTGTTGGGGGTGGAGGTGGGATATGTATATCCAGGGTGATTAGTTTGTGGTCAGATCTCACTAGTGAGGGGTATACTTCTGGTGTGGAGCACTTTGTCCCCATGTTTGTGATGATCAGGTCTAGTATATTATCTCCCCTTGTGGAAGAGGTGACTAGCTGTTCCATTGCATTTGAATTTATGAATTCCAGGAACCTTTGGGCTAGGGTGTTAGGGCTAGAATAATGCATCCAGTCTATGTTAGGGTAGTTGAAGTCTCCCAATATGATGGTGTTTGGTGAGACATTCATATCCTCCAATGTCTTCAGGAAGGCTGAATGGGGTTCCTGAGATTGGGAGGGTGGTCTGTAACATGCTACCAGTTGTATAGCAGTTTTGCCTATGGTTAGTTGCACCTGGATGGTCTCTGATGCTTCATGTGTTGCCACTAACCTGGAGGTGTGGGTGTCCTTGATGAATATGGACACTCCCCCTCCCTTTTTGGTTTGGCCTGAGTTTTGGGGCCGAAAAGCATGATACAAGGTATAGCCTGGTAGTGCTGGGGTGCTCTCAGGAGCCTTGAACCAAGTTTCAGTTACTGCACAGACATCAATGTTCTCCATACTGAGGAGTGCTTCGAGAGCCTGCATCTTGAGATTTAGACTTCTGGTGTTGAGCAGCATTACCCTTAATTTTTTTCCATTTTTGTTTTCTAAGGAGGTGGGTTTGTCTTTTGAGCCTTGTCTACAAGAGGCACTATGGGGGTGGCAAGAGCCTTAGCCAATATCCGGAAGCCCAGTGGTGACAGATGCAAGCCGTCCCTTGCGAAGCAGCGTGGCTTGTCCAGCATGTCATCCCAAGCAGACAGACATTGGTTCCCCCTAGAATGACACCAGTAATTGAGCCAATTATTAAAGCTGATAATCTTGTCTTTGTATTGTGGCATCATTCTTGGTAAGGGCAAGATGCTGCTCAGGGTCAGGGTCATACCAGCCTGGGCTACATAATCAGAGAGGTCCTCTATGTCTCTTTTCATGTAGTCCAGGGAGGTACATCTCAGGTCATTCACGCCGGCATGGACAATGACAGAGTCATATTTGTACTTGCTTTGGAGTGACCTGAGTGCGTGTGTTGTATGGCAGATCCAAGCTCCCGATTGGCAGGTCACCATTACCCTCTCCTGGTTCAGCCTGGTAAGCGGAACGTCAGTGTGTCTGACTATAGAGTCACCTATTACTAGTGTATCAGGCATAGTGTTTGGCCTTAAGGGCTGGGATTGTTTGACACACTGATTTATTGAAGTATGTGTTGCATGTGTTATGTTTTGAGGTGGTGGATCTTTGGGTGTCTGCTTTGGGAGCCTCTGTTGTTTTGGTAAGTTTTTTGTTAGAGCCTCTGAGTATGTCTTTGTGTTATTATGTGTTTGGTTTGCAGTTGTGGTAGGTCTATGTGGGACTGGGTTTGCTGTGTGTGTGGTTACCTTCTCCTTCTGTCTGGTCTTGCCAGTCCTGAGTTGAGAGAGTTCAGCCTCAAGTTTGGCTATATAGTTGCATCTCTCACATGTATTTGTGTTTGTTGGGAGGAGGAGAGGGTTGTCTATGTACATGAGACAATTGTAGCATTGTCTCAAGATTCCCAGATTAACCAGCTGAACCGGAGAGGATGCTAGTAATCCACCACTCGACATGCTAGATTATTGTAAGGGAGTGCTGTGCCTTTAAGGGAAGTGGGTACTCACAGGGGTGGTAGGTGGATGTAGTGCTTACTTTAGTTTGAGAGTGCTTACTTAGAAGAGATGTTTTGAGAATAAGTGCTAGGCTTATAATAAAGTGAGTAGACTGATTATTATAAGAGTAGAGCTTTCTTAAGGGAAAATTTGAAGAGCAGACTTGGCGGAGCCAGAAAAAGTTTAACCTTGTTTAACCGGCGCTGTGCTATGCGCACAATTGTGCAAAGCTGCGCAAACGCGGATTTTAAACAGGGAACTTCAAAAGAGCTAGAAATGGTCCAAAACAACCAATTACTACAAGCTCTTGTGCTGAGGTCACTCCTTCAGGGACAGATAGGCTGCTCAAGGCTCCCCACTCCCACTGGTGAGCAAAGAAACTTCCTTCTATCCAAGTAAGGCAATGGACAACACAGGAACTACACCACAGCCCAGAATACAGCAAAGCCTATATACTGGTCTAAACTAGTCAAGGAGAGGCGGGAAAACAAGGATATATATATATATATATTTTTTTTGAGATAGAAAGCACACAGAAATGCAGCAAACAGTAATAAATCAGTTACACAGGCTAGCACACTTTAGTGGGCAGCCTCAACAGTTAAATTTAACAAACAAACAAACTTTCGACCAGTTTTCGACCAAATGTAACTTTAAGTGCAGATAATATATAATGCAACAAACAGCTAAAAATACAGTTTAAGCTTGTTCAAAGTAAGCAAGAGAAGGTATTTTAGGTAAAAAACAGCAAAAAATACTTAAATCAGGAAAGTAGTCGCTTTTCTCAGTTCTCTGCTGCTAGGACCACTCTGCAGGACCACGAGGAGCTGTTTCTGAGTAGTATAGCCAGGAAAAAATGCTCAGAGGTGGATTTTAAACAGGGAACTTCAAAAGAGCTAGAAATGGTCCAAAACAACCAATTACTACAAGCTCTTGTGCTGAGGTCACTCCTTCAGGGACAGATAGGCTGCTCAAGGCTCCCACTCCCACTGGTGAGCAAAGAAACTTCCTTCTATCCAAGTAGGCAATGGACAACACAGGAACTACACCACAGCCCAGAATACAGCAAAGCCTCTATACTGGTCTAAACTAGTCGAGGAGAGGCGGGAAAACAAGGATTTTTTTTGTTTTTGAGATAGAAAGCACACAGAAATGCAGTAAACAGTAATAAATCAGTTATATATGTATGTAATCAGTTATATATGTATGTATATACACACACGGTATATATATATATATATATATATATATATATATATATATATATATATATATATATATATATATATATATACACCTAAAAGCCTTGCATTTGCATGAAGTTGCTATTCATGAAGTGGCAGTAAATGGTACCTTGTGTACACTCAATCACCAGAAGTCAAACTTTCCCCTATAAAAACCACCCTGGAACTTTACCTCAGTCCCATGTTACTCTTGGTACAACTAGTTTGCACAATGAGCAGCATTAACGTATTTAGTTAGGACTATTTAGGTCTACTTTACCTTATTAAAGCACTCAGGACTGGTTTGGGTGCTGGGCAGCATTGCTGGTTAGGTTAGCTGCAGATTGCACTAAGTAAGTACCTTTCCCTTCTCCAGTTACAAACATACTCCAATCCCATCCCTTGCAAGTGCACATTAGGACCTGCAACCATGAATGGGCACTTTCCTGCTATCACTGCATCCAACTTGGTGGACACGGGCATCCTGAGGCCGTGTAACTATTGCCTTATGTACACTGACAACCACTGAATTCTTGAACAGACAAATACAGTATTTAAGAGATATAGCTGTATATCAACAGTGGAGGCTAGACTCTCACATACAGACACAGAAATGAACAAACAGGTTGCCAGTGACACACACATCATTCACCACACTCACAAAAGCCCATACGCATAGACCAACATATACTGAGGTGCTCACATGTGACTTACCCGAACCTCAAATGCCTCTCAGGTGCAGGCCTCAAAAAGTCTACATACACAAAAACAAGACAAATCCCATCACAGCACATAAAACCACATCTCACTGTGTCTTAATTAACAAGCCCATAAGGTGAAACACTCCACAACCCAATATCCTGGTCATAGGAGACTCCATTGTGAGACACATTGATGTCCCTCTTACCAGGCTGGATAAGGAGAAGGTTACATTTAGTTGCCTGGCAGGGGCCAGGATCTGCCAGCTCACTTACCTGATAATCCACATGGGAGTGAATGACCTGAGACATAGCTCCTTGAACTATTTGAAGAGAGACATGATTGAGCTCACAGAATATGTGTCACAGGCAGGTATGAGCCTAGCATTGAGCAGCATTCTTCCATCTCCAAGGATGATGCCACAATACTAACAGAAAATGATCAACTTTATCAATTGGCTTAGTTGCTGGTGTCAATCCAAATGAGTTCAGTACTTGTCAGCCTTGGAGGACATGGTTGACAGGCCATGCTACTTTGCCAGGGATAGTCTTCACCTGTTATCTCTAGGCTTTCGGATATTGGCTAAACAATATCCAACCCATAGTGCCTTTTTGAGTCATTGGCAAGCAGACAAACCTTCCAAAATAACAAAGCTACTCAGGACAAGTTAAAGGTGTTAATGCTCAATGCTAGGAGTCTCAACAAGAAACTACGCTCTATGGAAGCTGTCCTCACCTTGGAGAATGCTGATGTCTGTTCAGTTACAGAAACATGTTTCAAAGCCAAGGAAAGCACTCCAGGAGTGCATGGCTAAAATGTCTTTCATATGTTCCAACCACCCACTGAACATAAAAGTTGTATCTATCTACATAAAGGATAAGCACACCTCAAGGTTGATCAAACAGTATGACATGCTTGAGCTACTCCATGTCCAACTAACCATGGGAAAATCCACTACCATATTCTTCCTAGCTACAGGTCCTCCACCATGAGCCAAGAAACCCAGCGTCATACTTGAAGTTACTAGAATCACTCACCATCCAGCCCAATACAATACTTATGGGTTATTTTAACTACTCCTCCATTAATTAGGAGGCATACACAACCACTAACATGCAGGCCCAAAGATTTCTTGAGTTTGTAAATTCAAATGCCCTGGAGAAGCTGGTCTGCACTTCCACTAGAAGATCAAATATCCGCCATTTTTGTTTTCTGATGCTCTAAGTGGCTCCATTTTGATTTTTTTCCCTAATTTACTGCTTTCTGCACATGTTTTTAGTCATTTTTAATTTAATTGCATTTATTTAAACTGTATTTGCTTTAATATTGCTACACACTCAAGTGTGCTATCTTGCACTGCATTTGAATTGTTTTACTGCTGTTTTAGCTACTTTTCTGCAAAAATACAAATAAAACAAAAAAACAAAAAAAAAACCAACAACAACAACAAAAAAAGTTCTAAGGTTGTTTCCCACCTTTCCTGTAACTAGTGTAATCCAGATACATATTTGCTGTATCCAGGACTGTTTGTAAGCTTCAGAGACCCCCCCAAGCCTTTCTGTGTTGGAGGGAAACCTAGCTTATCGGTGGGAGTGGTAAGCACTAGGTAGCCTATCTACCACAAGAGGAGTGGTTTCTGGCCCAGAAATTGTAGTTTAGTGGCTGTTTGGGCAGTTTTTCCACCCCCTTCAACTTTCTGGTTTAAAAGTCCGTGTTTACCCAGCACCAAGTTGAGGTAAACTATTACTGATGCCAGAAAGTCTGCTCTTCAGTTTTTCCCTTAAATCTTGCGAGTTCTTTCTCTCTTGCACTTCAAATAGCCTAATCGCTTTGCACTTCAACAGGTTTTTGTAGTAGTTATTATAGCACACCTAAGTGCCATCAGCACTAGTCATTTTTCACGGAAATAGCTCCAGTACTTAGTAGTTATGACCATCCCTCCTGGCATGATTAAAAGGCAGTTCCCTGTGCTTTCTCCTATTAACTTGATGCACTTGGGCATTCTGAGGCAGTGTAGCAACTGCCTCATGTACACAGACAATCCTTTCCTCTTACCTCCCAACATTCAGACTTGTGAGAGTTACACTTATATCACCAAAATGGAAGCTATGCACTCCCCAGCCAAGACCAGACTAGCTGGTCAAGACGAGAAGGTCAACACCTGCACTACACCACATGGAACACATAGCCCTCTAGGAAACCCACTATCACAGCTCTCACATAAAAACACAAACTACACACCCACCTTCATGGAGGCACTCAATAGAAATTTACACAAACAGCAGAGACCTCCAAGACAGAAACGCACTTGACCACCACAACACATTACAAACCACAGAACACTTAGCTCACCTTCATAGTGTGCCCCTCAACCTAAGTCCCTAAGGCTAAACACCTTGCGCAATACACTAATCATAGGTGACTGAATAGTGAGGCACACAGATGTCCCACTCACTAGGTTGAATAAGGAGAAGCTAACAGTTAACTGTCTCAGGTGCCAGAATCTGACACATAACACACGCACTCTAGTCACCCCACAACAAGTACAAGTACGTCATTGTCCATGTGGGTGTGAATGACTTGAGATGCACCTCCCTGGACTACATGAAAAGAGACATGGTGGAGCTCTCAGATTTTGTGACCCAGGCAGTTATGACACTAGCCCTGAGCAGTATTCTACCGTTACCCAGAATGATACCGCAGTACAAACAAAAAATGTTAGGCTTCAACAATTGGCTAAGTTTCTGGTGTTATTCTAAGGGGATCCAGTATCTGTCTGCTTGGGATGACATGATTGACAGACCTCAATGCTTTGCCAGAGATAGCCTTCATCTGTTACCCCTGTGTTTCCGGGTACTGGCTAAGGCTCTTGCCACCCCTATAGTGCCCTTTTTTTTAGTTGGTGTTCCAAAGACCAGATTACCACCATAACAGCTATAAATAAATGCAATCTGAGGGTCATGCTGCTCACTACTTGAAGTCTAAATTTCAAGATGCACTCGTTCGAAGCACTCCTCAAAATGGAGAACATCAACATTTCTGCTGTAACGGAGACCTGGTTTAAAGTGGCAGAAAGCACCCCTGCATACCAGGCTATAACTCATTCCACACCTTCCGGCCCAGAAACATAGACTGAAGCACCAAAGGCAGTGGTGTCTCCATATTCATAAAGGATATGCACACCTCCAGACTAGTAGCCCAGCATAATGGATCTGAGATACTTCAGGTACAACTAACATTGGGTAAGAGTGCGATAACAGGTCATAGCCTGCTATAGGTCCCAAACCATGTCCGTAGACTCTGACTCCACATTCCTAAGCACCCTGGAATCTATCAAGGTCAAACCTAACACTCTCATACTAGGATACTTCAACTACCCCTCCATCAACTGGGAAACTACTCAAGCACCAATGCACTGGCCTAACGCTTCCTGGAATTCATCAATTCCAATTCCCTGGACCAACTCATTCTTACCCCCACTAGAGGAAGCAACATCCTTGACCTCATTATTCCTAACATGTGGAACCATTGCTCCACACTAATAGTCAATTCTTCCCTGGTTAGATCTGACCACAAACTAATCACATGGACATCCACATCTCACCATCACCCTCCGCAAAGGTATCCACCATGAAAATCTTCTCCAAAGCTGACTTTGGACTCCTAAAAACAGAGGTGGCTAACTTCACGGCACCCATGCCAATGGAAAATAGATGCATGACTGCCGAATCATACACCAATGCACTGTATGAACACGTACATAAATGCATGGAACTAGCCATACCCAACATAACCAAGACACTCTCATCCAAAAAAAGGAAGCCAGTCTGGTGGTCCCCTGCCATTAATAAATTCTACAACAGAAGGAAGAAACTATTGCAGAAAAAGGTGAAGTCCCAAGACTGGAAAAATTCCCTTATTAGCCTCAACAAAAAGTTGAGATCCCTCATCAAAAACTCCAATGCCATCTATGAAGGCAGAATTGTGCAGACACTAAAAAGAACCACAAAGCTTTCTTTAGTTATATCAAGAATCTCCATGACAATACCCAGATTTGCTCTGAGTTATTGCACAATGGTACCTCCTATACTGAGCCAAAAGATATTGCCAACATACTGGCTGACAGATTCATTGCCAACTTTACCCTTCTCTCCCCTCCTAAAGGACCAATCTCAATACCGGAAGAATGCCAGATACTCTGCATTACTGCAGCACAGGTTAAAGCTGCATTGTCTAAGGCCAAGAATACAGCTCCCATGAGACCCAACAATATCCCTGGCTGTGTTCTACATGAATTACAAAGTGATCTGGCACCACTTCTGTGTGCTCTGTTCACTCACAGCCTGACCTCAGGCTTTGTCCCTACTGAATGGTGCACTACTACAGTCATCCCTCTCCATAAAGGAGGAGCAACTACAGACCCTGGAAATTATTGCCCCATTACCCTGATGAGTCTGATATGCAAGGCTATGGAGCACATCATCATGGACCTAATTAACAAGGATATAGGGAATCTCTAATCTCTAGACCCCACGCAATTTGGTTTTGTGAAAGGTAGATCATGCCTACCCAACCTGGTTGTCTTCTTTGAGTCAGTCACCAGAGTGGTGGATGAAGGTAAGGCAGTTCATCCAGCCTACGTCAATCAGGCCAAGGCCTTTGTTACCATTCCTCACTCAGGAATTATTGATAAACTCACCAAACTAGGCATCAGCCCCTATATTGTTAGGTGGGTTGCAAATTGGCTCACAGATAGAACACACAGTGTGAAAGTAGTGGACTCCAAATCAGACTGCTGACCAGTCATGAATGTAGTCCCATAGGGTTTGGCCCTGGGTCCTCTCCTGTTTGGCATCTACTTCTCAGAAGTCCAGGCCAACACGGAGGAACTCTGGCTGACCAAATTCACAGATGACTGCAAGCTGGGTGCTATTATTAACTCCTCAAGTGATGCAGACATCCTACAGAAAGGCCTCACTGAGACCAATGACTGGTGTCAAAACCATGGCCTTAAGCTTAATGCCAAAAAATGTGTCATCATCCCCTTTGGTAAAAACTCAGTTCCCACTAATTACCACATTGATGGGAGCCCACTGAACACTGCAGGTGTTATAAGAGATCTGGGGACACAGGTTGACAGCAACCTGTCCTTCGACCACCACATTGCCACTGTGGTCAGAAAGTCCTTCTATGTGGCACATCTCATTACCAAGGGTTTTGCATACAGGAAGAAAGAGGTCATCATTTCTCTCTACTCTTCCCTCATTAGATCAATCATAGAGTATAAATGCCCTATTTGGCATGTACCTCACTAGACATCTGCAACAGCTGGAGAGGCCACAAAAGTATTTGACAAAGAGGATCCTAAGCCTTAAACACATGTCCTACATGGGCAGTCTAAAAAAACTCCAGCTATTCTCTGTCTCATACCGTCTGCTAAGAGGCGATCTCTGCTTGACTTATAAAGCCATGTCTGACCTAGGTCTGTTAGAAATGCTGCATCTAAAGAAATTTCAATCCCTCTGCACCACATCCTCCAGAGACCTCAACCTTATTACTACAATCAACAGAACATGCTGGAGGGACAGGTTCATAACCCAGAAACTGCCCATGCTCTGGAATAGACTTCCCATACATGTCAAGCAGAGCACCTCACTAGCCCTCTTCAAGAGAAATCTTGATGAGTGGATGGGAAATAGAAACTTCACCCTGGGGATCACCAAATGGCTCTACTTGATAGAGGCACTGGGAACTGACATCGGGTGGCACAATGCCAGGGCACTTCTATAGGCTAGGCTTGTAAAGGCCCCAGGGCCATTAGCCTAGTACACACCTATGAACCTATGAACATCTGGTACTCACAACTATGGGAGAGTGCTGCACCTCAGTTAGTGTGATGTCCTTACTGGTAAGATCAGATCACAAAGTGGTCTCCCTTGAAATAAAGACAAAACTAGTCACCCCATCTAAACCCCAAAATTTTAAGAACTTCTCTAAGTTAAATTACCCCCTATTAAGAGACAGCAATGCTAGCTTCTAAGCTCCCCAAAATCCAGAAAACACAGAAGACTATGCAAAGTCATACACAGAAATCCATGCAAAGGTGTACACAGAAAACACAGAAACCTATGCAGAGGTATACACAAAATACATATAAACAACTGCATAAATATGGCAGTACCAGACTGAAATAAACTCAGGTCAAACTGCAAAAATCAGTCACCCTTGTGGACCCCTGGTATTAGCAGGTTGCACAACAAAAGAAAGAAAATCATGTTGAGAAATAAGAGGGAATGTGCATAGCAGAGCAAAATGTCCCTCATTAGTCTAAACAAATAAATCAGGGAACTAATAAATTCTCTGAAAGCAGACATTGAGGCAAAAATAGCCTCCAATGCTAAGGATAACCACAATACATTTTTCAGTTACATCCACAATCATAGGGTAACACCCAACAATGTGCAGACTTATTTGTAGATGGCATCACCTACACTCAGCTAGAAGATACAGCAAATCTACTGGCTAACAAATTCAGCTCAGATTTCACCTGCCCATTACCCTCAGTTCTCCCCCAAGAAATACCTTCCACCACTTCACTGCCAATTATCACCAAAGAACAGATTGCCACTGTGCTCTCTAAAGCTTAAAACATGGCATCAATGGTGCCTGAAGATATACCACATTGCCTCTTAAACAGTTTAAATCAGGGTTTATCAGGCTCATTAGGATCTCTATTTGACAACAGCCTTCAGACTTTCTTTGTCCTGATAGAGTGGAGGGCAGCAACAGTCAACCCTGTGCATAAAGGGGGACCATCTACTGACCCAGGAAATTACAGACCCATAAGTTTGACTAGTCTTTTATGTAAGGCCATGAAAAGAATAATCATGGAGCTGATATAAATTGACATAGGAAACCTCCAATCACTGGACTAATTTGGCTTTGTCAAGGACAGGTCACGCTTCTGAATCTGGTGGATTTCTTTGAGAAAGTCACCAAGGCCACTGATGAGGGTAAAACAGTACATACTGCCTACCTCAACCTGGCAAAGGAATTTCACACAATTCCCCACTCAAGTATTATAAATAAACTTACAAAACTGGCATCACCAGAAGGATAGCCTATTGGCTGACTGACAGGGCACATGGTTAACATGGATGAATCCAGATCCAATAGGAGACCAGTTGGGACCCTTCCTGTTTGGAATATATTTCCCTGAAGTCAAGGCTATTGTGGAAGGCCTCTGGATGACAAAGTTTGCCAACAACTGCAAGCTGGGGGCAATCACTGAATCCCTCAGTGATGTAGATATCCTTCAGAAGGGTCTAGATCAGAGAAATGATTGGTGCCAAAACCATGGCCTAAAACTAAATGTGAAATAAATGCATTATCATATGTTTGTGAAGTAAAATACCCCTGCAAATTACAACATCAATAGCACACCCCTAGGAGTAGAGTCAGAGGTGAGAAATCTAGGTACACAGGCAGATAGTCACCCGAATTTTGACTGCCATGTGTCCCTAGTGGTGAGTTGGTCCTTCTGTGTGACATAACTTATAAGTTAAAGGTATGGTATCTAGATCCATGGAAAGTAGAGTCCTGCTGTACTGTACTCAATCTTCATTAGATCAATAATCAAGTAAAATGTGCAATTTGGCATGTACTTGACTAGGTGCTTACAGTAGCTGGAGTAACCTCAGAAGTTCCTCACAAAGAAAACACAGGGTGTAAACAACATGTCCTCTGCAGCTAGACTAAAAACCCTATCCCTTTAATCTGTATCCTATCGACTGTTAAGTAATGACCTCTGCCCAATCTACAAGGCTCTCACAAATCCAGCCCTGATGGACCTGCTACACATCTACAAGTCAAACCACATGAGAGTCACCTGATCTAAAGAGCGAAACTTAGTCAGCAACTAAAACAAAACATGCTGGAGAGACAGATATGTGTCTCAGAGACTGTCATTTATTTGGAAAAGACTTCCTATTCACATTAAGCAGAGCTCTTCCATGGCCTTCTTCAAATGCAGTTTGGATCAAAGGATGGAGAATTGCAAATTCACACCTTGGGTAGTACATATGTCAATCTATAAGATACTCAAGGCATAGTCAGAAATCTATGCTATCCTCTTGCCCTAGGGGGACATATATTGGACAAAATTGGGTTATATTGCCTAGATTTGTAAGGGATTTTTAATGCATTAGCCTAGTAATCTCCTATGAACCTATAATACATCCTTAAAATGGTAACTATTTGAAATGTTGGGACCTGCTTCAGGTAGTCTTGTAATGCTGAAACTGAATGGCTGAAAAAAATGACTTACATATATATAAGTCCGAGATAGCCATTTCTCACAGCATTCCATTTTCTCCAAGGTATGGTGATCTTGGAATTGGTGTAGCTAAGTTCTTGGGTGTACAGTAGGACTTGCCTCAATGCAAAATACAAGTTTGAAGGAGAAGATGATGTTCAAAATATGCCCTTTTCTTGCAAGTTTGGTCATTTTTGTCAGCCTGTCAGCACTCAAGTGCAAACCTTTTAATAGGGAGCCCTTTGAAACTTCTAACTTTTGTTTTCAGTGATGGATAATTATGGTATATATTAATTAGCAGCCTGTTGATTTCCAAGCCAATCTTCTTTCCTCTTCTTTTGTAAACATGAACAACTTAGCATGGTGTGATATCTGTCTCACTTCATGGCTTATAACTCAAACCTGTGCCATATTTCAGTAAACAAAACAGGAATCTTTGCAACCATAATGGTACCTTATCTTGAATCCATTTTCCATAAATATATCAAAGAACTTTCTCATAGCCATACCTAGCTGCAAGCAATTCCTTTTCAATCTGACCATGTTGTTTCTGGCAGTCAGTAAATGTTCTGGAACTATAACCAACTGGAATGTCATCCTACAGAATAACAGTATTATTACAAGTCTGCTGACATCAACTAATAATGAAACTGGTTCATCCATACCAAAATACTTGAAGCAGTTTCATCCTGAAAACAAACTGAGCAATTGTCTTCCTTTTCTATACCACGTCACATCCTGCTGCAGCCATTTCTTCAATGATATTCTCACTACAGTCAGATTTAGGTGGCACTACAAACACTACTGCAGCGTAGCCACCCTCCCAACCCTGACATGACCAGAAATTTAATAAGTGCATGCTTATTCTGGCAACAATAGCTGTACAACAACTTTTTGCTGTTCTTCATTTGATTTCAAGCCTTCAGATTTTTTCACATTTTTGGCCCTATGGAAGAGACCATCAGCTACAGTAGTGCCTCTCCACAATACTGGATGCTGGGAGGTATTTCGGACTTCCCCAGACCTAATCTGAAACCCACTCATTGTGTCATTGTTTGTTTATTATTGCTATACACAACAAACCATGTTGTCTCAGGGAATTATTTCTATTGCTAAGAATATTTTCTTTAATTTTTAGATTAATCCAAGCACCAAGTTCCTGGATGGTGATACCTTTTTCAGTTACAGTGTTATCAAGTCTGATAAAATTATCAGACCTATATTTACCATGTTATAATACCATATATTTATGAACCCTAATTATCAGACCTACCTATTTTATCCAGGAATTTATATTATGTTGGTACAAATTAATTTGTTCAGTATGTTATTATTGGAAATCAGTGCCATTGATCTTCACATTATTTGCATACTTAGATCTCTAACAGAAAGATGTAAGCAGTATGGCTGTAAATACAATCTGAAAAATAATGGATGCCAGTACAAAACCCATATGAAACTCCAGTCTTTATCTCTGACCACCCTGACCAATCAGAGCTTTTGCCAAACTAGAATATTCTGTGGGATTGTTGTTTAACCATTGGTTCACCTAGCTGATGATATAGGCTTTAATCTTAGAGGTAACTACACCATTTGTGATACCGCACTGAGGAAGCATATCAAAAGCTTTAGCTAAATCCAGTTAAATTACTAACACAAGAATACCCAGATCCAGTGCCACACTGATTGGTTCAAACAAATCAAGTAAACTTGATAGGGAAGAAAGCATATCAATGCAAATCTATTGTTGGAATGCTGTTTTTATCCTGCTGATGAAGGCTGATTAGTTAGCGTTCATAACATTTACCAATAATTGATATGACTTATTGTTCTTTAATGCTGAATTACTCCAGACCTTCCACCCTTGTAGATCATGACCTCATTCATTACCCACCATTGTATTGGTACTGTAAGCTGGCTATGCAAAGCACTTCTTGTTATTGTAGCTATTTGTCCTAACAGTACATGTTTAATTATATTGATGAAGTAATCAGAGGTATTATCTGAGCTTTTACTGCCAATTTTCTTAATCTTAGCTAGTGAAAAATTCACTTAGCACCAGATAAAGTATATAAACTAGGTACAAAAGTACATGCAGATGTCAATGCCTTATTAACAGAGTACTGATTAAAAAATTCTGCTAATATGGCCATGTCATTCACTAACTGGTTATAGTATAGAATTAGCCCTACCTAACTATGCAACTTATATTTGTCGAAATTTTTTGTTATGGTCCAGAGTATCTAACTGTTTTTTTAAATGTACATGAAGCAGCTATAATGAAATTTTTCATATGAGAAGTTGCTATATTAAAGTGTCCTCTTGCTATTGCATGTTCTGTGTTTTTGTATATGCATTTTCCTTCTGTCTAAGCACCCCAAATATTTGTTTCACAAAGGGGGCCTATAACTGTTTACATCATTATTTTTCTTAGAGCACACACAACATGCTACGATGTTTTCACTAGACAGACCTTGCCAATTAATGGATTACAAGATATGCTTAAACATGGGAACATTAAAGGTATTGGAATTAAACACCCATAGATCTGAAAGGTATGGTTTGACACTGGATATAATAAATTGTATTGCTTTATGATCAGAATTCTCTAATGGGTGAAAATATTCATTGTTTGTGACTAAACATTGGTATCCATTAAAACTACATTAAGTATGTTTATATTCTGATAAGGAAGGACATTAGTTGTGTAAAGTTATTTGTGGAAATGAAGTCCAAACCTCTGCTTCAAAATATATGACTCGCATGAATAATTGTTTCAGTTAATAAGGTGGAGAAAAAATCCCCAGTAATAAATGTAGGGTTAGTGTCATCCACACTCAGCTAGCAAACAGACATTATCAGTCTGTGAAAATGGTGTTAACAGTTATAGGCCCCCTTTGTGAAACAAATATTTGGGGTGTTTAGATAGAAGGAAAATGCATAAATACCAGGTATATAAAAATACAGAACATGCAACATCAATCTCTTTACTTAGACAGTACTATCATAGATAGTTAATCAAGTACCTGGCCTTTGTATACCGGCAATCAGGCTTTCTTGTAGATGGGAACATTTTGCTAAATGTCAGAGATATGAGTTACTAAATAAGGCCTTTTTTAACTTCCTTTTATATCTAAATGGTGCTCCGTATTCCTACTTGGAAACTGATAGCATACCAGGTCATATTGTTGGAATGTTAGCTGAGTTTTGAATGTCTGTTGTCATGATATGTTGTACTAAGGGACGTCAGTCTGTTTGAATGTCTGTTGTCATGATATGTTGTACTAAGGGACGTCAGTCTGTTTGAATGTCTGTTGTCATGATATGTTGTACTAAGGGACGTCAGTCTGTTTGAATGTCTGTTGTCATGATATGTTGTACTAAGGGACGTCAGTCTGTTTGAATGTCTGTTGTCATGATATGTTGTACTAAGGGACGTCAGTCTGTTTGAATGTCTGTTGTCATGATATGTTGTACTAAGGGACGTCAGTCTGTTTGAATGTCTGTTGTCATGATATGTTGTACTAAGGGACGTCAGTCTGTTTGAATGTCTGTTGTCATGATATGTTGTACTAAGGGACGTCAGTCTGTTTGAATGTCTGTTGCCATGATATGTGCTTTTGTATTAAGGGACGTCAGTCTGTCTATAAAGACTGGTCAGGATTCATACATCCATACAAGGTAGAAGAAGGACAGTAATCAGAGTTAGCATGTTCAGGTGTAACAGGAGAGATGCCTTCCTAACATCAGTAATTACTTTACTCTTATTCATTTGTATAAACCAAATTTTAAGTTCATCACTGATCTTATTTCAACTCCTTACATTTATGCAATACATTTTCACAGACCGATAATGTCTGTTTGCTCCGGATACAGTGTCACGGTGCCTTAATTTAGGCCTAAAAATTACCTCAGGATTAAGTTTCTTGGTGAGAATTTCACTCCATTTGTAGTTTAAATGAAGGTGATCTGTAGAAAAGAAGGTCATATCATCAGATACCTTTTCCCAGTGGGTGACAACAATAATCGCTTTACTTAGACAGTGCTACCATAGATAGTTAATGAAGTACCTGGCATTTGTATACTGGCAATCAAACTTTCTTGTAGATGGGAATATTTCGCTAAATGTCAGAGATATGAGTAACTAAATAAGGCCATTTTAAACTTACCTTTTGATCTGTCTCACTAGGCTGTCTGTTTTCATACGTCTCAGGTGAGTATGCTTGCTGAATTTTTTCATGTTAATATGACACAGAATTGATGTTTGGCCCAATATCTAGAAGAATGCATCAATGGATACTAAGTCAGAAGCAATGGTCTGATCAGCGTGTAATCTTTGGGATTCAACAATTTGTACACCAATGGCTATATACACTTTCAGTCATAGGTCAGTCTGGACTGATGGATTAGTATTCTGAACCATATTTGAACTAGATTGGGCTCTGTCATTGGTAATGTTCATAGACTGTTTGTCTGAGTAGACATGCTTGTTGTGATAAAGGCACTACATAATGGAACACAGTTCAGCTCTGCACCACAGTTCCCATCAGTTTAAGTAAACACATCATTAATGTTAAACATGTAATTGAGCATAAATCCCCTCAGATTCCTTCCTAAGTGAATCTATTTGAGACTCCAAGCCTTCAGTATAGCCACACTGATAGCTCAATAACAGACAGCTCTGCATTAAAAATAGAATATCCTTTATTGAAACACATTTTTAACTCAGCTGTGAACTACCTACTATTTTGTATTTTATTATTTTGTATTATGTATTTTACAGTTCAATTTTTATTAGTGAACTGGGTGCATAACATAATTCAGGGAATGAACTTCACATCTTCCACACTGTGAAGTTTCTTCTTGGTTTGTTTTTAACCCAGTATAGGTTGCATAACAGATTTCCTGAGACTTCAAGGGATACCACAATTTTTTCTTTTTTTTAATATAAAATGGTGCCTAGCAAAATACATATGAAACATTATGACTTATGTTTAATAAGAAGCATGTCACTATATTCACAGGAAATTGATTGAATGCCGGTAGATCTAAAACAGCTGCTGAAACAACTTTTCCTGATAGTGGAATTTTCTCTTTTCTCCACTGTTGTTCAGTCTTGGAGTAGGTATATATACGTTTGAGATGTATGTGCGTTGGGGTACAGGGGCGCTTATCCCCTGCAAAAAATAAAATGTACCTTTGTAATTCGCTGAAAGTTGTTTCTATTTTTTTTTTTATCTACCAAGTTCAGTTAATTTGCTGTTGACAGATCAATATGCTTCTGCTTCTTGGCTTATTGTACACTTTGTGCTGGGGCCAGACTGGATAAGGAGTAACCCTGTCAGAACTGCATTCCCACTGTAAGTCATGGCTCCTTATAGCTCTGACTTCTCATTATGTAGCGTTACAGTTGAATCATTTTGATATTACTGGTCAGGGTAGCAAAGGAAACAATTCCATTTATCATGTTTTGTGATAAATTTCAGTCCATTTTATAGACCCTGTAAAAATTAAACTAATTATTTATGTTAGTTTCCTGTGCTATGTGACTGCATGTGTGTGTGTGTGTGTGTGTGTGTGTGTGTGTGTGTGTGTGTGTGTGTGTGTGTGTATGTGTGCGTGTGCATGTGCGTGTGTGCGTGTGTGTGTGTGTGTGTGTGTGTGTGTGTGTGTGTGTGTGTGTGTGTGTGTGAGAGAGAGAGATGCTGAAGCATTTAGCACATGAAATGTCTACCAAACAACAGATATTATACTCGAGGGGACTGATGATTAAAGCATGTAACTTTTTTATTTCTTTGCATATTGCAGTATTACTAATGATTTTTTATAAGTGTATGCAATATGCATGCCCCTATTTTGAGACATCTGTTTATTGCTGTATTGTTAATTCTAATGATAGTATGTAACTTTGATTTTTGAAGTCTTTCCAATTGTTAAAGACAGTAAGACATATACAGTACATGAGTTGCTAACTTGAGTTTAATTTTCGTAGGTTATACTTTCATGCTGTGCAACCATCAGTAAAATACTAGCTCAGAGCTCCTGCATTGTCTTTGAATATAAACAGCTGTCCCTAGCAGTTTCTTATGAGTAAAAAGGACAGTAGATATTTGTTTGTACTAGACAGTTTAAAGTAAAAAGCAAACCATCTCAGTGTGAGGGATGTTTCCTTGCATTTTTTCTAGTAGCTTATCTTACTGTCATGTCAGCTGTCTATTCATAATGCTGCTGATAGTGAAATGACAAGGCAAATTTTGTTAGAGAAAAATATGATGATAGCAGTGTGCCTGCCCAATGCTAAACATCACATACAAGTGTTACCAAGTCTTCTTCTAGCAATACCTTTTAATGTATACACAGAACTGATTACCAGTTATTTTCTATAGACAATTACTACAATAATAAAGATGCTACAGTCATCCCTGGGAAGAACCCATCCTGTAATACAATTACTAAATTCAGTATAGTCTATATATAAAATGGTTCTGCTTCTTCACTGTCAGAAGATTGCCTAAGGTAGGTCTTATTTTCAGGATCATGGCTATGGTGATGGTAGTTTACTGTCAAAGTAGCCCATGACCATTCTCATTCTTCTGCATTCACCCCAGTCATATACCCCATACCATGCTGCATAGACACTGCTCAACCCATCACACCCCTCCTCATACACCTTATATCATGCTGCATAGACACTGCTTAGCCCATCTTACCCCTAGTAATATACCTCTTACCATCCTGCATAGACACTGTTCATCCCATCATACCCCTAGTCATATACATCATACAATGCTGCATAGACACTGCTCAACCCATCTTACCCCTAGTCATATACCTCATACAATGCTGCATAGACACTGCTCAACCCATCATACCCCTAGTCATATACCTCATACAATGCTGCATAGACACTGCACACCACATCATACCTCTAGTCATATACCTCATACAATGCTGCATAGACACTGCTCAACCCATCTTACCCCTAGTCATATACCTCATACTATACTGCATTGACACTCCTCACCCCATCTTACCCCTAGGCATATACCTCATAACATGCTGCATAGACACTGCTCAACCCATCTTGCCCCTAGTCATATACCTCATACCATGCTGCGTAGACACTGCTCACCCCATCCTACCCCTAGTCATACACCTCATACCATGCTGCATAGACAGTGCTCACACCATCTTACCCCTAGTCATATACCTCATACCATGCTGCATAGACACTGCTAACCCCATCTTACCCCTAGTCATATACTGTACCTCATACCATGCTGCATAGACACTGCTCACCCCATCTTGCCCCAGTCATATACCTCATACCATGCTGCGTAGACACTGCTCATCCCATCCCACCCTTAGTCATACACCTCATAACATCCTGTGTAGACACTGCTCACCCCATCTTACCCCTAGTCATATACTGTACCTCATACCATGCTGCATAGACACTGCTCACCCCATCTTACCCCTAGTCATACACCTCATACCATGCTGCATAGAAGCTTGGATATCTGATGTGACTCACATGACTCACTACAATTGTATCAAAAAACATCTTCTTCCTTCCTACCCCTTGTGAAAATATAGAACTGGCAAAGAAATGATGTACCAGAGAATAATTTCTTGTCAGTATATTTTACTGAAATATGAACAAAATCTCACTAAAAAGAAGATGTTATTTGAAATAAAACAAAGAAACCAGAAGCCACAAAGAATTAGAAAATAATCCTTATATAAGTGGAAATTTAAGTGGTATCATTACATGTGTATCCCTGTAGTATGTTGATGTGTTATAGCTTCACATCTAACAGCACTTGGTGTAGATTAATAAAATATTTGCAATGGGCGCAAGGCTTATTTTTTATATCAACATACCTGTCTCTTTATCTTCATATGGAGGCAGTTCTGTAAAAAACATTGCTAGTCTCAAATATGAGCAAAAGTAGTGGTTTAATGACATAAGTCAGAAAAATTACACTAAGGAAATATTTTTTCTTCATCCTTATCCTGACTTTTCTAACCATTACATTTGTACACTATTGAAATCTTTTTTGCTAGCCAAGCTTGTAGGTTTTGTTTGCTTCTTTATTAGCTTACAAAGAGTTGTCAAAGGAAGAGCTTATAATAATTTAGCAGATTATTTTCTTATAAGATATTAATCAGAGATCTGTGTCTGAGGATGTGCTGCTGCAACAATAGTAGAACAGTGATTCTGATCTCAATTAGATTATGTCTCTCTCCTTTACCTCCCCATAAATCATTCCTGCAAACTGAAATTAACAGCTACTGGAGCGCATTAATAATCTGCCGCACACATTGGAAAATGCATTAGCCGGAACCCCCTATCGTTCTGACTCTTAAGCACATCATTTTGTTTATGAAATATAAACATTTCATGGTAGAGCTCTCACACATTTCTCAAGGCCCAGTGACAGCTAAAATGATTGCTCACAATTGCCGGTCACTCATGCGCCCAAGCAAAGTTTGTTTAAAGCTGCTGCTCTGTGACTGCCCCATTGTTTGAGGCATTTAAAAGAAAATAGCAAAAAAAAACTACCCCTACAGGTAAACTTTTTGTTTTCTTTGTACTTTTAAAAACTACATTTTATTTTATTTTGGTGAACACCATTAGTGTTTTTTTCTTATTCCAAACTTTCTGTAGTTGTTTATTTACAAAAAGATATAGGATAACATTGCGTGACCATTCCAGCCTTGATTTGTTGCTGTGTTATGGTGTTTATGTTTCTATGTACTAAGCAAGTACTTGTAAATCTGACATATCATTTTTCTTCTCATAATTATATGCAGTCTTGATGTTTTATAGTTATCAAGAGAAGCATGGTAAGAGGTAGTTTCAATACCTATTTCATCTGAAGTACCTGAAACTTGATAGCTAACCATGGTTCTATACTCTTCTCCTTTGACAAACTGGCTAGTACTTTTAGTTTTTCCTTTCTTGTCTTATCTTCAGTACATCTTCAAGATTATCTCTAGTAAACATACTGTATGAACAATCATATGTTGCTACCTGCTATACTTTTAATTGTATGTCTAAACCACTAAGCTTATGTAAATATTTAATGCAATCATATGTTATTATCTGATATATTTTATAACTGTATATGTAAACCACAATGCTCATGTAAATATCTTATGTGTAGTATGTTAGCAATTGTTCTGGAGCCTTTCTCCCTGAAAACGGACAGCTACGTCCAGTTGGACCTCCCCGGTAAACAAATGTAAAATAAATAAATAAATAAATAGAGCATAGTGAGTTACTTTTCCTGATATTACACAGTGTAGTGTGCAGACATGTAGCAACCAGGGATTCTAAATCATAAACGAATACATGAAAAAAAATTCTATATAAGCATCCACTTTCTATAAATATATTAGCAAGGCTTATACATTTTCAACTATTGTGCACGGAAACAAACATTTATGGATAGTATAGTGGTGCAAAAAGAAACTTCCAGAGTACTAGCTATAGAAATCAGTCTGCATATTTTTAAAGACATTTTTCTGTTGTGAATGTAAACAAAACAGGCACTGAGCTACACAGCATTAGGGAATGCTTTGCATCTATCATTTGTGCTTTATTGATGGAAAACCAGACCCTTCTATAATTATATTTCTTCTCCAGATGAGAATTTTACTTCTGTTCAGCACTGATGTGATTTTCCTTTTGGGCTGTAACCATTGATTTCTGGCTTAGAAAGGCCCACCCACCTGCAATGACTGGCTGGGCATTAAAGTAGTGTTGGGCCTAGGTAATTGGTGTCCTGGTAGTTGTTATCTTCATAAGAGACTGCCTGTTATTCTCATTTTTTTCTCATGATTCTCCTTCAGACTCTGCTATAGACATTGCCTGTCTGATGGCTACACAACAGTATGCCTGACAACATCTACAGCTCAGTTTTTATAGCAAACCATGTCATCTGCTTTTTCTAGAAAACACATGACATGAAGCTTTAAAATAACTGTAGTTGATCCAGGAAAGCCATTAAAAGTGAAGCTTGCTAATGGTTGTACTCCTAGCAGCTGAATTCTCAGATATGTATTGCACTACCGTTGTAGAAAAGGAATCTATTTTATTGCATCAGATGACAATAATAAATCACCATTAGGTTTAAGCTGATTATTTGTATTAATATTCCAATCATGATTTGTTGTCAACAAAACAATACTTTTCACTTGTTATGAATAGAGTTACCACCTGTCCCACTTTGTGAGGGACAGTCCCTCTTTGGGCAGTTGTGTCCTGCAAAAAATTGAAAAAATAGCAAATGTCCTGAGATTTTTAGGACAAAACTTTTCCTATATTTTGTTTGATGGTTGCATAAAACAGTTATTTTGTGTCTGAAACACCTAAATTTTATAAGAAACAGAATAAGCAACTATAATGTTACAAGAATAATCTTTTATTTAGGCAAAAAAATGAAGTTCTGTCCTTTGTACTGGCCATGGGTATGTTTTGCCCTGTAAAATCTGATGTTTCTACAAAAAATGTCCCACTTTGGGCAGTTGAAAAGGTGGCAACCCTAGTTATGAATGCAATACTTTATTGTATATATTGTTTTGTTGCGTGAACTATTGCATGCTTCAGACTTCAGCTGTAAAAGTGAATGTGTTTTAATGCTGACACTTTTGAGTTCACTCTAATTACCTTATACTTCATAAATTCATACTTGCCCACCATCACTGCAAAATGTTTTCTCTTTCATTCTTAATGATTAAGTTTCCTCAGTTGTCTCAGTTTCCATGGTTTTTCACTTTCACAGTACTCTGACCTAATTTGCATATTCTGAACCATGTTGGAAAGTAATATGCATCGATGGAGGGGG
Source organism: Protopterus annectens (assembly GCF_019279795.1). NCBI lineage: Eukaryota > Metazoa > Chordata > Ceratodontiformes > Protopteridae > Protopterus > Protopterus annectens. The sequence continues at coordinate 31,956,687 of NC_056751.1, read as the reverse complement.
TTAAGTGGGGGCTCAGTCATTTCTAAAAAAAGACTTCAGGCTTCTTATCCATACATCTGGATAATACACCTGCTCAGAGTGTACTATTGACACTGGGAACTAATACATAGCTAGGCTTAGACAGCACAAGAACAGAGGTATTTCACATTGCAACAACAGTTCTGTGTAAAAACAAAGTCTATTGCAAAATGCAACTGAAAAGTGAAGAGGCTTGTAGCATCAGACCGCCAAAAAAACTGATGATCTGAAGGAGACTATAGCATTAGACCATATAAAACATGGTGAATTAATTCTTAATGGTGAGTTTTGCTGTCAGGAGTTAAATAGGCACAGAATGTAATATAGGAGAAAATATAGAAACATATGTCATATAGATGCTGAGGCCATTTTAGTAAAATTCAATACCTGCTTGTGTGACAAAATAGGAATATAAAGAAAACATGCATTGTTTGTTGTGGAAACTAAGGAACAGTCCTTGCAATCTCAGAATCTGATCAATGGACCAGTATGATAGTGTAAATGTCATTAAAAAAGAAATTATGAAATGATTAGAGGAACTGTCCCATCAACTCAGTCCACTTGCAGTATATCCTCAGTTTCTTAACAATGTGAGCCACTGAATTTCTCAGACTGAGATCGTCATAAAGCACATATTTCAGGGAAATGTAACACACTTGCAGACTGACAGCAAAAAATAAATAAATGAATAGGCATCAAGAGAGTTTTGCCAATGCCTTTCCACCAAGTGATATTCTCTGTCCGAGTGCATTAGCAAGGTGTCATAAAATAATTTCAGTTAAATGTAACACATTTATAGATTGATAGCAAGAAAAGAAAAACAGACCTCAAGATATTTGAACCCATGCCTTTGCTAATGATATTCTATTTTCTTGACCACTGTTTTAGAAACATGAGCCACAGAATCATTCAGGCTGAAGTTGTCATAAAACATACATTTCAAGGTAATGTAACATATTAGCAGACTGATAAATCTCAAAGGAATTGAGCCCATATCTTTCCTAATGACATTCTGTCTACCAGTGCATTAACAAGGTGAGTCATAGAACTACTCAGATTAAAGATATCATAAAACCACACTTTTTAAAGGAATTAAACACATTTGCAGACTGAAACCAAACATTGTAAAAGAGCATATCACCCTCAGGAGGTTAGAAACCTCTACCTACTTTATTGAAATTGTACAAATCAATTCATCAGTTCACTGAGCCACAGAAACAGTTAAACTAATGGAGTTAGTTTTACTGTATTTCAAATTTGCATGGCGCCATACAGCTTGGCTTAGCTTATTTGAATAACTGATGGCAATATCCATAACACACAACATGGATTTTACTTCAATTTTTCCATAGGATGAGAAGTACCACTTCTTGTTGTTATACATGTGCATTGATGTTTCTCTTTGTGACCTGTCACTCAAGGTATAAGCACAGAAAGATGATTTATATAAGCTCATTTTAGGCATATGTGTGTGGTGTATTTTTTCCTCCCTTTTTACCAGATTAAAGGCTGGAAATGAGAGCACAGGATAGAAGTGAAAAGAGGAAGCAAACAGGGGATTGAGCACGAGGTGAGAAAAAAAAGAATGAGCAGGATGGAGGTGGGATGGCAGCATACCACTCAACTTCTTAGCTTACTAATCTTAGACAAATCCATAAATGATTGTATATAATTAACAACTTCAGTCCTTGATTATTTGCCAGAAAATGATATCTTTTTTTAATGAACACCTCAAACAATTTCAACCAATCACTTTTACATCAGTCAAATATCTGGAAAGTTGAGAGGTATTCATAAGTAGATTTAGAGGGGGGTGCTATAGCTTCACCAACAGTGCTCCTGTTAAGAAGTAATCAGTCAACAGATCATAAAATAGTTTTGAATCAGGATTTTCCATATTACTGTTTCATCTGTTAATTGCACTTGCAGACAACTTCTTTTGTCATTGTATTTTTTCTTTTAACACCTTTATTGAATTATCACTTTTGACACAGCAAATCTATATTCATATCAAAGTATTCAAACTATACTAACATAAACATTTTACTTTACATATATTGCTATGTAACCTAAGCAATATTACATAAATTATTCAATTCAGCTTTTTATTAATTGCTACCCACAACTTCTCCTCTGGTTGATAAAAATATGCCTGTCCTATGTATAAGACTAAAGGGACTAAAAACATTTTAACTGCTTGTATCTTACTATCCATATCCATGCAACAAAGCTTCCATTTTCTCAGTTTTTGTATTATCTTTTGTTTAGTCTCTTCCCGCATATCCTTAGCTGCCACACTAGAATGATTTTTAATCCATACTCCTAAACATTTCATTTTATCATGTCCCTATACATATGAGTATTCCTGAACCAGTTTATATGTGGGTACATAATTTAGTGCTATTCCCTTTGTTTTAGCTTCATTAATTTTGTATCCCAAAAAGATCTGAAACTGTCCCAAAATGTTCCACACCACTGTAATGTCTTTTTCTGGTTTTGTCAGGTACAAAATAATTTCATCTGCAAATAAAGCTTTTCTTGCTACCATACCAACTATATCCTTTAATTTCTGAGTCCCTTATTTTCTTTGCCAATGGTTTGAAATATAATGCAAATAATATAGGGAAAGAGGACACGCCTGCCTGGTTTCTCTGCTCAAGCAGAAATGATCAGAGAGGACCCCACCCACTTTACTTTTCACCTCCGATCCCTCGTATATTCTCCTAATAAACCTCATATTTTTTCAGGAAATGCAAATGCTTCCATTGTCCTGCTCATAATGTCCCAGCTTACTCTGTCAAATGTTATCTCTGCATCGAAACCCACCTACAACAATAGTATTTTCTTATATGCTGCTTCCTCCTGGATCATCAATGTTCTGTTAGGGAGGAGGATTACACTGGCATGTATTTACATTCCACCTAAAACTGCTGTAATGGAGCTTAAGAAAATTCTGAGAGAAATAATCAATTGTCAGCAAGGAATATTACTTATAGGTGGGGACTGGAACTTGATTTGCAGCAGTGAAGATGTGTCTGGGGGCCCCAGAATGGAAAATATAACAAAGGAGGGTAGATTTTTGAAGTAATTTATGAAAATATTTGGCATGGAAGATGTGAATTCAGTAATAGGAGTTTGTAGTGAATTTACATATTACTCCCCAAGATATAAAAACTGGGCTAGGGTAGACGGAATTTACATTTCACAGGAATATGTGCATTTAATTGAAGGTCTTAATACTACCCAATAACTATTTCAAATCATGCACCAATAATAGCTAAAATAACTAAAATAAAAATACAGGGTAATGAAATAAAAATGAGACATTGGTGCTTTCCCACCTATCTGTTGAAAAGAGAGGAATTTAAGGAATGTGTAGTGGAGATTATTCAGGAGCGATTAGAGAGGATAGAAATTTCTTCTGAAAATATAGCTAGAGAGTGGGGTAAAATTAAGATGGCGTTTAAAAATAGGGTGGAAATAAAAGAAAGGAAGCTATGGTTAAGAAGTAACAAGCATTATTTAGAGGGACTAACAAATGTTAAAGTATTGCAGAATAGGGGGAGTCTCACAGAACAAGAAGAGGATCAACTGCAGAATGCTAGGCAAAAAATAAGGGATTACCTCGATAATATGCACAAGCTTAGAAAGATTGATGTTAAGCAACTGTTTTTTGATACTAACACTAGAGTACAAAAACTTTAGCACAACAACTCAGGCAACAGAAAGTAGAAAGGGCTGTTGCCAAACTTAGAGAGCATATAAAAAAGAAGGTAACAAGAGATCCTGTAGAGATATTAGAAATATTTCGGAAATTATATATACGATGGTTTCTATAAAGCAGAGAAATATGAAAACTAAGAAATATTGAAATGGAAATGTTTATGAAAGAATTAAATATGCCAAGGTTAGAGATAGATGAGGATCAATTACTAACAGGATATGAGATGAGAAAAAAATTGTGATGTATAACCAATCTACAGGAAAGTCCCCATGAATAGATGGTATTCCTGTGGAAGTTTGGAAGATAGGAGGAAAAAAACTGATAAAGATCTGGAAGGTTTTGTTTAACAATATCTTAAGAGGGGGAGAAGTACCACCATCCTGGAAGAAAGCAGTGGTAGCTGTAATACCTAAAGAGGGCAAGGATCTATCAGATCCAGCTTCATACAGACCCATTTCAATTCTAAACAATGATTATAAAGCGTTCATGACTATTATGGCTTAAATAATAGCAAAAGTAATGCCAAAACTGATGGATATGGATCAATGTGGTTTTGTGGAGGGGAGGCAAACATCTGACAACATTAACTTATTTTGTCATTGTTGACCTTTGTGTTGTGGAGGAAGTCCATCTAGAGCCATGAAATGTTGCCATTATAATGATTAGCAGATAATCAATTAATAATTTTGTACTTTGCATTTTAACAGATGAAATTTTATAAAGTAGTCTGAGCCTCCCATTTTGTAACAGTAAAACATAACTATCTTCCAGAGTTATTTTTTCAGCTGGCAAAATATATAATTTGCTGCAACTCCCAGATAATGCAATGTGTATTGCAATAAACTGGACTCAATAAATAAATAGTATATTTATGTTGTTACTTTCATTTCCATCTGATGATGCAATATTTATTGATATCTATTTATCTACTTAATATAAGAATTTAGTAAATATGTATATTATGTAATATCAATGAAATGCTATTTTTATCAGCTAGTTGTTACTCCGCAGTTGTTGATATAAGCAGACTTTTATTTTTTTCTTTTTTAATTAAATATTTTATTGAAATTTTTAATAACATTCCAATCTTATAGACAAAGAAAATATGAATTTAACAAAATATTAATGTATAATTATAAATAAATCAAAACATAATAAACAATACTTACAAGGCATGACTGAAAAGAAATGGAGTATTGTTACCTAAAACTTAATATATGATAATAATGATACAACCTTTTATAATTCTAGTTCTAATGAAACAAGCAACTCTAGTATTAGTAATATTTTACCTGTTTAAATGAAAAATCAATTATAATTAATGATTTAAGTACTGGAATTAGGAGATGTGTTAACTCCTTGATAAAAGTCAGTTAAAGGAAGGACATTAGACCACAGATTTTTTGTGAGTGGTTTTGGAAAAAATCTTTGTATCTTGAGTGTAGAAACTTTTAATATCACATCTCTTTGTGATGACAGAAAATCTTGAAATTGTGGAACAGATTTAATCTTCCATCTTTTGTTATAGAGTTTCTTACCACTGTAAATGAATAGTTCAAAGGATGTAGCAATTCAAACACTGTTTGTGTAGTTTTGTGGTTTTCTATAGAATTAACATTTTCTTAAAGACAAATTTATCAGAACATAATGCCAGGAAAAATCTTATATGAAATTCCAGTAATAAAGGACATTCAAAAAAAGATGTGCTGTCAATCTGTCTTAGAAAGTTGCATGCATCTCCAACAAGAACTATTGCTATCTTTAGAAAATTTAGCTATTTTGTCAAGAGTCAAAAAAGCTCTATGAATGCATTTTCACATAAAAAATGCACCAAAATGAAATTAGAGTAGTGTTTTTTTAACAGATAATAATATATATGTTTTGTTTTATCACAAAATGTTATGTTTTGATCCTTTAATATAAATGTCCAAAATGTATTATTCAAATGATTATTATTATTATTATTATTATTATTATTATTATTATTATATTATTATTATTATTATTCAGTTTCAAAATACTATATAAAGTAGAATGTATGGGTTTTTTTTGGATTTGCTCTACTATATAACATTTCTAAAAGGTATATCATCAATTTAAGTCGATATTTATAGCAGGAATGAATAAGAGGAAGAAGCTTGTTTTGCACAAAAGTTCATAGATTAGTACTAGGTTAACTGCCCTTGGTAGCCATTCTAAGCCTAGCCAATTACCCCATATGAGAAGCAAACCCTGTACCTTGTTCATAGATTAGTACTAGGCTAATTGTTATGTGCCACTTTAAGCCTAGCCAATTACCCCATGCGAGAATCAAACCCTGCACCTTGTGTTTGTAAGGTAAACACCTTGACAATTATACCAACCTCCCACCTATGTCTATAAGGTAAATATCTTAGCCATTATGCCAGCCTCCCACACACTGTTCAAGTTTCTGAAAAACGATTTTTCAAAAAAAAGTCTTTAGTTGTCATAAAAGAAATCAGAGTATCAAACCATTCAGGTTCCAATTCAGGTATTCTCAAAATAGTAGATTTAAAATAATTTAAAATGAAATTTATGTGATCTGATTGAGTAAGTAAGTGAACGTTATACTGAATATAATTGCATCACTATTTCTGAAAGATATTATTGGAGAGTAAAACTGAATTATTAATTTTTGTTTTATTATTGATAAAGAGATAAATATGAAAAGACATCCATAGAGAAGAGTATGGTATTTTAGCCAGTTAATTATTACTTAAAAATGCTGCTTTTGCATATACTTCTATATCAGGAAAATTAATACCGTCTAGTTTCAAGATCTAGTGTGATGACTTTCAAGATCTAGTGTGATGGTCTAGAGGTACTCTAGGTGTTTTAGAATGCCAGAGAAACTTTAATAAAATATTATTATTTTTGTTGTTTCCTATTAGGAGGAAATACAAAAGTTTGAATTACATATAATTTTTGGAATAAAAACATCTTTATTAATTGAAGTCTGTCTTCAAAAGATTTGTTAAGTTGTTCCATTTAGAAATTACAAATATTTCCTGGAAAATATGTTCAGAATTAATATCTTCTATGTTTTCAGCAGAGTTAGAAATTAATATTCCTAAGTATGATAAAGTTTTAGATTCATCCCCAGTAATATTACAATGTGTCGTCTTAGAATTTATATTTTTATTTATGACCAGTTGTTTAGATTTTTGAATATTGAAATGAAGGTCTGATAGTTGTTTACATCTTTCGATGGTTATATTTAATTCTGTCATATATTCATCTGAATTTAAAATTGTTAACATCACATCCTCTGCAAATATTAATATTTTAAAATTATAATTGCCATTTTATATCAACACCTTTTATTCTATGTTTTTTTTCAAATAAAAATTGCTAAGATTTCAATTGCTAATTCAAATAGGATGGGGGAAAGAGGGCAGCATTGCTTTGTTCCTCTTTTTATTTTAATCAGTTCAGAGGAAAAGGGATCAAGCTGAACATATGCTTTCTTTTCCTTATAAATATTTTCTAATAGGCATATAAATTCAGTCAGAAAGCCACATATATCTAGAATTTTGAATAAATGATTTGATTTTAAAGATTTCAATGTCTTTTATATGTCAAGACTTATAAAATATACTTTGTGTTTATTGCAATTTATATCAATTTAAGTTAAGATTTTGTTTATATTATAGTGAGTTTGTCTCTTACATATGAAGCCTGAATTATCATGATTTGTTTACATGCAAATTCCTTTAATTTCTCTGATAATTTAGACATAAAGATTTTGGAGTCCATTTGTTAGGGAGGTTGATCTGTATGCTGAACACAATTAAGGGTCCTTGCTTTCTTTAAATATAGAACAAATTAATGAATAGTTCCAAGATGGAGAAATTATTCCAAGTTTTAGTATATCTACAAGAACTTCTTAAAAAAATTTAACATTTGAAAAAGAAACAATTTAAATATTTCTGGTATTACAACATCAATTCGTGGAGATCTGTTTGATTTTTAAGTTTATTTTATCTGTAATTTCTTTATAAGTTATGTTTTTAATAGGTTTCTCTTTATTTCGGGGGGAGTTTGTTTAAATGTTCTATATTAAGAACTAAAATAACCTTTAATTCAGAAAAAAATCATGTTGCAATTACAGCTCATTAAGACAAGCATAGTACTGTGTAAAATTTCTAATATATTTCCTATAATTTTTGGTATTTATTTTAAATCACTTCCATATTATTTAATCTCAAGTTTGTTTTTACTCTAATAGATTATGTAAATGTTTAGATAGCATAGTATAAGAGGTTAATTTACATTTTTCAAAAGTTCATTCTTTCTTATGTTCTAATAATACAAAATATTTTTATTTAAAGAGTCAATTTCTGTTCTAGCTTTATCATCAACATTATAATTTAATTTTAAGTTCTAAAATGTCGAGAAATTCATCATTCTATTATTTTATATTTTCTTATATCATTCTATTATCCTCTCATTGACATAAGTTTTAAAAGAGTACTGCATCATAATATTATGACTTCTTGAGGATAATGTATTTTCATAAAAATCTCTATTTCTGATAAAAGCATGGATTAAATTCTTTCAAATTAGTAATATAAAGGGGATTCTATTTAAAATAGGTAATTATTAAACTTTTAATTGTTTTTAAATAAGAACATTAGGATCAGAAAATGGTCAGGAGATAATATTAAATGAGATAACTTTTGATGTTGAATATTAAAAGACCATTATCTTGTCTATTTTAGTTAATGTGTTTATTTCAGGGAGATTTTTTTTCTTATTATAAATGTATCTTTGATATTGGATAATTTAATCCACTTATTCGTGGCTTTGGCTGAAGGAGATAATCTCAAATTTCTAGTAGCAGTAGATTCAGAATTGTTTAGTATACAGTTAAAATAGCTGCCAACTATTAGACTTGCTTTTGAATTTTCAGTTCTATAATCAAAATGATTTTGGCAAGTCTAACTCTCATACCTGGAAATCAATAAGGATTTACTAAAGTCCAAATTCTATTGTTATATTTTATTATTGCCACTAACATCAGTCCTTCATTATCTTCAAATGTATGAATGATCTATGGCATAAATACATTTGATTTACACAAAAGCATTACTACTCTCCTACTACTTTTAAAAGATGATTTGAGATAAGATTGTGCATTGCTTTGGAGACCAGATGTCTTTAAGTGAATGCTTAATATGAGTTTCTTGAATGAATACTATATGATCCTTATCCATGTTAAGGAATTAACACCTTTTTTGATGTATTTAAACTATTAGCATTTATAGATAGTAATGAGAAATCCATCATGCTATATAAGAATGAGCACCACATAAGATTTTAATATTTTAATTGAAAAAATAAATTGTTTAAGATTTTATTCCTCAGGAAATAGTGAAGCAGGTTGTATTTTTCAGACATGCCTAAACATTTAATAAATAAGTAAACATCTGAGAAACAAATAAAATAAATAAATACATAAAATCTTGGAATTAAGAATATGAGCCCTGGCCTCATATTATCACCCACTAGTGAACCAGCAAAATGAGCATTAAAAATTAAGACATAAAACTATTTCAATCAGAACCCTGGATTTTACATAAATAAAATTTCTCTGAGAATAACATACTTCCCCAGTTATGTATTTAGTTACTATTATTTGTATTCTTCCTTTTACTTCCCTCTTCCTTCTTTTTCCCTCCCCAATTTCCCCAATAAGATTAATTTATAACTTAATTTCTTCCTTTTTTCTTTCCCTTTCCTTTCCTTCCCTTTTCTTTTTTCTTTCCTATCCCCTTTCTCTTTCTTTTTCTTCCCTCTTTTTTCTTGCCTTTCATCCTTTGTCCTTCTCTTCTTCTTTGCTCATTTATAAGATTTATTAAAGTGTCAAGGTTTACTTTACTAGTTTAAATAACATAACCAATATTCACTGTATTTCTAGGACATAAAAATATATGCTCATAGGTTCATAGCTGTTTACTAGGCCAAAGACTACAAGGTCCTTTTTAAGCCTAGCCATGCATCCCAAATCTCTGACAAGTTCTGATACCTTTGATAAGTGGAAGGAGGAGCTTGGGAGATGAAACATTTACAAGTAGGGCTCTGAGAGATGAACATTTACAGGTTGGCTGTGCCCATAAGAGACATGGGTGCCAAACCAGGGATGAATATTTCCTTTCTTCTTTCTTTCTCCCCTTATTTTCCTTTCCCTTCTCTTTTTCATTTTTTCCCTTCCTTCCCCCTTCCAGTTTCCTCCTTTTTTCTTCATAATTCTTCTTCCTTTATTTTAGGTAAAATGTATAACTCAGACAAATCATTTTATAATCTTCTAAATCAAATTTAATTTGGGAATTCATTAGGCTCCTTTCTTGTTTGTTATCTCTTAAACTGTATATGAATTACTAGAATGTGATAGATAAAAAGGCAGTTTTAAAAATATCATATCAGTACACTTGTTTGAATATGAAACATCAAATAATCATGTTCTATATTTGATGTTGGGTATTGTCAAAAAATACAATGCATAAAAGAGAATAATGAAAATTAGGAACAATTAAATGTCATAAGTAATCTGTATACATCCACGTAAAAAGAAACCTGTAATAAAGCATATTATTACTGGTTAAATAAGTTGTAAGGAGCATGTTGAATATTGATAATCAATAGAATAAAAAAGATATAAAATAAAAATGTAGAGATTATATTCACTTTAATATTTTTATAGGAAGTAGTTGTAATAAGAAAAACATTTTTTCTCCTCTTGCTTTTCTTATGGCATAGAATACATATTCTCCATATTCCTGATTGTGTTTGTGGGCCTAGTTGTTTGTTAGAGGCTGTTTTCTGAGCTCATTGTCCAGGCCATCTTAGTTAGCAAAGACAATCCCCCACTTCAGTGAGAGTTTAGTGTTTATGGTCATTGTCTAGTTGGGTTGCCAGGTCTACAGCTTGGAGAAAGCACCTCGTTGGTTCTTTTGGTCTTTTTTTAAAGTTGCTTCAGATTTCAACTTTCTGTTACTTAAGAAGTTAACTTGAGTGTTTCAACCATTACATACAGAGCTATCTGAGGAGGAGCACCTGATCTGTGCTATATAGCAATAAGTAGCCTGTTTTTTTTTTTTTTGCTTATTTTTAGTATTTATTGCTTATTCTATATATTTATAACAATTTTATTGTATACTGCATACTTGTACTGTATTTCATAGCTATTGGCTCACTACTGGTTTTCTGCTGTGATAAACATTTCTGTAGTGTTTTCTGCCTAAAATAGGTTCCCACCCTCCCTCCCTATTGGCATCTTGTCTTTCTACCTGCTGAGCTTGCAGTTTCCCGCCCCTACTCTAAATTTGATCTTGGACACTCCTCCCAGTCTAGTGTCATTAGCTCATTCTACCTAATACAGACAGAACATTGGAGAAGGCCAACCCACTTAGTTTATTTCCTTCTGTTCTTCCTTTCTCCCTTTCTTAAAAACAATTGCCTGAATCTCTTTGTGTTCTGATTGTGCTTCTCAAACATTTTAGAAATATAGAGTATATTTTAGTGCATTTATTAAAACTGTGTTTGCCTTAATATTGTTATAACTCAAGTGCTCTAGGTTGCACTGCATCTGAATTGTTTTTGTGTTGTTTTAGCTGCTTTTCTGTGTATATAGTCTTTTCTGTATATGTAGACTAGCTACTTATTCTACTGTATTACTGCCTCAAATTGTTTTTCGGTTTTGCACTTGCCTTGCTTCATTTAAAAAGTTTTAAATTACTAATTTTGTAGAGTTTTAATTGCATTTACTGTTTAGGGCTACATACTCAAGTGTTTTAGCCTTTTCTGTGTTTATTTACGGTATTATTGCATTGTTTAGCCTGTTTTAACAAAAAAAAAACAAACATCTTCCCAAAAATACTATCTTGTTTGTTCATTTCCCACCTTTCCTAGCTAGTATAGTCCAGATTCCAGGCTTTGTTGGTTTCTGGACTTTAATTTCTGTGTTCAGAGCTATGCAGACCTTGCTGTGGTAGAGGGAAGTCCTACTAAGCATTGTACTGCCTATCTAATACTAGTGGAGTGGTTTCCATCTCTGAAATTGCAATTTTATTAGCCATTGTTGGCTGATGTCTATCCCTTTCAACTTTCTGGCTTAAAAAAGCATGTGTTTGCACGTTTCACATCATGCAGCACCATAGGGCTATGGCTAAACTATTCCAGGTGCCAGAAAGTCTGCTCTTCAAATTTTCCCTTAGAACTAGCTGGCTTCTCAGTAGTAACACTAAAATCTGAACCCTGACTAGCACATGCTCTAGAACCTGATAGCAAGTACTAGGAAGCCTTAAACTGATACAAGCAGTCAACTCTCCTTGTTAATAAGGAAAAATTATTTGTAGGCACTAAACAACCTATAATTGAAAAGTATCTTGCAAAGGTAAGGGAAAACAGCTCTTGTACTTTACAAAAAAAGCACCTAAACAGGCATGTCCAAGTGTCAGCTTTTGGTGATTTATCCTGTCTACCTGGTGAATCTGGGCATACTGGGGCAATGCAGCAACTGCCTCATGTACACAGACAACCCTCTCCTCCTACCACCCAACATTATAACCTGCAAGAGATGCACTTACATAGCCAAACTGGAAGCAAAGCTCTCTCCAGCCAAGATTGTGCTAGACAGTCAAAAAGAGAAGGTTAACACCTGAACTACACATCAAGCAATACATAGCCCTTCAAAACCCACACCAACACCCACACATAGCAACACTAAACCCACATATGCTGAGGTCCTTAACATTAACCTGCCCAATCAATAAGGACCTCTGAAGCTAAAACGAAAACAAACACCATTTACAACCAAAGTGACACATAGCTCACAACATCAGTGTGCCACCCAACAACAGCTCTTAAGGCAAGACAAAGTACCCAACACTTTAGTCATAGGTGACTCTATAGTCAGGCACACTGATCTCCCACTCACCAGACTGAACAAGGAGAAAATTACAGTCAGCTGCCTGTCGGGTGCCAGGATCCACTACATAATGGATGCACTCAAGTCACTCCACAACAAGTACAAATACGATTCTGTCACTGTCCATGTTGAAGTGAATGACTTGAGACATGGCCCAGGCAGGTATGACCTTAGCCCTGAGTAGCATACTGCCTTCACCCAGAATGATACCACAGTATAAGGACAAAATGATTGACTTCAACAATTGGCTAAGCTTCTGGTGTCATTCAAAGGGGATTAATATCTGTCTGCCTGGGACGACATGACCAACAAACCACAATTCTTTGTCAGAGATTGTCTGCACCTGTCACCCCTGGGATTCAGGTTACTGACTAAAGCTCTTGCCACCCCTATAGTGCCTTTTTTAGGCAAGATTTACAGGACAAAACCACCACTGTAACAGATACAAGCATGCAAAATCTGAAGGTAATGCTACTCAATGCTAGAAGTCTAAACCTCAAAATGCACTCTCTCGAGGCTCTCCTAAAAATGGAGAACATCGATATATGTGCAGTAACTGAGACCTGATTCAAGGCTCCAGAGAGCACCCCTGCAATACCAGGCTACAATTCTTACCACACTTTTTGGCCAGCAAACCAGGACTGAAACACTAAAGGTGGAGGAGTGTCCATTTTCACCAAGGATATTCACACCTCCAGGTTAGTTGCCCAACACAATGTATCTAAAATTCTCCAGGTGCAACTAACACTAGGTAAGACTGCAATCCAAATTGTAGCTTGCTACAGATCTCCCACCATGCCCCAAGATTCTCACTACACATTTCTAAACATACTAGAAAATATTAAGATACAACCGGGCACCCTAATACTGGGTGATTTCAACTACCCTGCCATTAACTGGGAAAACTACTCGGGTACCAACACCTTTTCCCAATGGTTCTTGGAATTCATAAATTCCAATGCACTGGATCAACTAATCCATTATCCTACCAGGGGCTCCAACATCCTAGACCTGGTTATTACCAACATGGGAGATATATGCTCCACACCAGTGGTCACCCCTCATTGGTCAGGTCTGAACATAAGCTAATCACCATTGACATCCACATCCCACCCCCACCCCCCTGTAAGGAAACCTACGTAAAAAACTTCTCCAAAGCCAACTTCATGTTACTCAAGTCAGAAGTGACAAACTTCATGACACCCATGCAGATAGAAGCTGAAAGTTCGACTGCTGAATCCTACACTAAGGCACTGTATGAGCACATCCACTTGTGCATGAATTGTGCCATCCCAAATAGAACCAAGATGCTCTCTTCCAAAAACAGGAAGCCAATCTGGTGGTCCCATGCCATAAACAAACTATACAACAGGAGGAAGAAACTGTTGCAGAAAAGAGGAAAATCCCAGGATGAAAAAACTCCCTTACCAGCCTCAGTAAGAAACTGAGATCCCTCATAAAATCCTCCAAAGCTAGTTACGAAAATAAAATTGTCAAAGATTCCAAAGACAACCACAAGGCATTCTATAATTATGTCAAGAATCTAAATGGCAATGCCCAGATCTGCTCTGAGCTACAACAGAATGGTATTAAATATACTGATCCCAAGGATATTGACAATATCCTGGCAGATCAATTTAATGCCAACTTCACTCCCCTCTCACCCCCTAAAGGGCCCATCTCAATAGCAAAAGATTGCCAAATTCCGGTAATCACAGCCACACAGGTAGAAACTGCACTCTCCAAAGCTAAGAATACAGCATCCATGGGACCAGATGACATCCCAGGGTGTGTACCTCACCTAAGTGTCATGTTTAATCATAGCCTCACCTCAGGCTTCATGCCCACTGAGTGGTGCACAGCTACAGTTATCCCACTCCACAAGGGGGGGATCCACCTTGAATCCCGGGAACTACTGTCTTGTTAGTCTGACGAGCCTGATCTGCAAGGGCATGGAATGCATTATCATGGAACTTATAAACAAAGACATTAGCAACCTTCAAACACTGGACCCCATCCAATTTGGGTTCATGAAGGGCCGATTTTGTCTCCTGAACCTGATTGCCTTTTTCAAATCAGTCTCCAGAGCTGTGGACGTGGGTAAAGTGGTCCACACAGCCTATCTGGACCTCACCAAGGCCTTCGACACCATCCCCCACTCTTGAATCATAGATAAACTTACTAAGCTGGGCATAAATCCCTACGTCACTCAATGAGTTGCCTACTGACTTACTGACAGAACCCAGACTGTAAAAGTAGCTGACTCCAAATCCAGCTCCAGACAAGTGAAAAGTGGAGAACCTTACGGCTCAGTCCTGGGACAGCTCTTGTTTGGTATCTACTTTTCTGAAGTACAGGCCAACACTAAGGGACTCTGACTAACAAAGTTCACAGATGACTGCAAACTGGGAGCCATTATTAAATCCATGAATGATGTGGATATTCTACAAAAGAGCCTTACAGAAACAGATGCTTGGTGCCAGAGTCATGGGCTCAAGCTTAATGCCAAAAGATGTATAGTTATCCCGTTTGGTAAAAAAACTTGTATCCAAGAATTACCACATAGGTGGCAGTACACTAAACACCGAAAGTGTGATGAGAGACCTAGGGACACAGGTGGACAGTGGTCTCACCTTCGATAACCACATCGCCACAATAGTCAGGAAATCCTTCTATGTGGCACACCTTATCATTAAGGGATTTTCATCCAGAAAAATGGAGGTAATTGTCCCACTGTACTCATCCCTGATTAGACCCATATAGCGTACAACCTCACAAGACATCTGCAACAGCTGGAAAGGCCACAGAAATACCTTACTAAAAGGATCACAGGCCTAAAGCAGATGCCCTATGCTGATCATTTAAAAAAACTCCAGCTATACTCTCTGCCATATTGTCTACTCAGAGGTGATCTCTGCTTAACATACAAGCCCATGTCAAACCCTAAGCTGTTGGACATGCTACACTTAAAGAAATACCAATCCCTCAGAGTCACACGCTCCAGGGGATCTAAACCTTGTCATCACAATGAACAAAACATGCTGGAGGGATAGGTTCCTGACCCAGAGACTCCCCGTACTGTGGAATAGATTGCCCATACATGTCAAGCAGAGCACCTGCTTGGCCCTCTTTAAAGGGAACCTTGACGATTGGATGGGAGATAGATATTTCACCCCGGGGATCACGTCAGCTGCCCGGCTAAACATGGGTCCAGGGAAGTAAATAGTGTGGGAAGAAATATTCAGGGAATTGTTATGGCTAGGCTTGTATAGGCCCTAGAGCCGATAGCCTAGTACCAACCTATGAACCTATTACCAAAACCATATTATCCCTATCTCCATGTTTACTATATAACATGTCCAGTTTTTGTAATGTTTTTATTCTTTCCCTCCCTCTCCCATCTTTTTTACTCTTTCTTCCTTTTTTCCTTTCTCTTTTTCCCCTTTTCCCTTTCTACTTCTTTCCTTCCCTTCCCCCTTTTCTAAGAGAAGTTCTGAATTATAACTGAAAAAATATATTTATGAAGAAGATAAAACAGTATCTATTACTAGAAGAACTAGTTTTCCAGTCCCTTGACTGCCATTCTCCCATTCCTCTCCAATATCTGATTTACTTTCTTAGATACATTCTTCCTGATTATCTGTATACTTATGCTGGAAGAGAGTATTCTAACAAACAGAAAGTGCAGGTAATCTGCTCTATGCAAAGGCCATGTAGACATAGATAGAAGATGAATCTATCCTAAAACTAAACTGAATTAAACTTTAATACCAACACATCACAACAAGATATAAAAAAACGAATCACTGAAAAGCAGTCTTCACCAACGCAGTTTTTGAGTTACTGCACCAGTTTCCTGTTTGTCCATATGAGCTGCATGGACATGTCCATCAGACAAACAGGAAGAGTGTTGTTCCTATCCTACACAAAAAGGAAAAAAACATAAGTAGCCACAAACAGATATCACCACATCCAGCTCCCACAAGCAGTTTATCCACAAAATCAAAGACCACAACATACCCCTTAAAAATAAAATAAAAACAGTCTCTAATTTTCCAACTTACTCTCACTGAGAATTATTTGTGTTCCCTCTTCAGCCCACTGAAATGCTGCTACAACATGAGTAACCCTTTATAGGATTTCACCAAGTTCATCAATGCATCGTGTCTCAGTAAACTATATTTCAGTGGTGGCAACCCATCTCATATTTATAATAACTCTATGTAGACCACTAAAAGTACCAAAAAAGTAGAGTACAAAGAATGCTATGACTTGTCAAATGAGCTGAATTTACTTAAACGTTAAATTGCTATGAATTCAGCAAAGATGGCCCTTTTAAAGTGACTTCTGTACTGAGGAGTTATATAGAGACATGCGCTACCCTGACCAAAGACTTCATCTTCTGTTTGAGTACAGCAATGAACTAAGCCAAAGCACATTTAGGATGGAAAAGCAATTATAAAAGAACTATATTATAGTGATTTTTAAATTAATATGAACTGTAATAACAAAAGAGCATTTAGAAAGCTAGAAACGTTTACTTTAATAATAAAGTGTATTCAGAAAGTTAAGTGTGCAAGCTTACACTGAAATCAGCTCACAGTTTGTATAATGACTTTAAAACTTCAAATGCAACATAGTAAGTGTTGATTATCTATAGCACTAGTGTGGTGAGTGTGAATCTTCATTGGGAGAAGAAAGACATATGAATTATAATGAAAATAACGGTCTATGCATCCCAATTGCTACTCTCCTTATAAACTCACAAATACTAAAAGCATGAAATAACATGGTTGAATTATATAATATAATGATGATGAGCTGTTAATAAAACATTTTTGTTTATAACTTATTGTCAGGTGTTAAAGAAATCTATGTTTATGATCACAGAGCAATCAGTCAATAATCATCCACAACTATTAAAACAACAACTAGTATTATAAATACTACAGATCTAACTAATACTCTAAGGTTAGTACTATTAGTTATTGTAGTTTATAAGATGTAAGTCTGGTAATGATGTTTTAATTATTATGTATAAAAGTAAGTGATAGACAAAGAAAGAGTTTGTTTTTAGATTGACTATTGCCAGCTACCCAAGACATTTAATTAAAAGAGAGAAATACTACTTAAAGTCTAATATAATATGTGAGCTTGAGAACAACAAGTAAATACTTACCAGTAGTAAATAAGCATTTAATGAAGATATTGATGCGTATAATGAATATTATCCAATTATTTATTTTGTAAGTTCTTGGAAAGTTTTAATGTTGAAATAGGGATGTGTGCTGTATTTTATTTCTTTTTGAATAAAAAAATGGATTTTCTCTAGATGTATTGAGTGTTGGAAGACCAGTCCATATCTTCTGTAATAGGAATAAGATTGCTGTTCTTTATAAAGCACATGGCTTCTTCTATGGTGTTAAAAACTATTGATACATTCTGGCACTGAACTCTTATTCTTGCAGGATATATAGTTAGGGCTTTTATATTATTTTGTTTCAGCATCTTGATGAGTAGCCAATATTTCTTTCTTTTCACTATAATTTTAGAAGAATAGTCACTGTCAGATCTAATACTGTGTTGACCAAACATTAAAGGTGCTTTTGCCCAGGCAGATTCTAGAACTAGTTCATTGTCAAGGAATGAAAGAAGTTTATTTACAGTGGATCTTGGTGCAGAGAGAGGTGCTTTTCCAATGGAACAATTTGCCCTTTCAGTGACATAGGATAGACCCTCCTATGTTTAGAAACTTTAGAATCCATGATGATAGAAAGGCTGTCATATTTTTTCCTTTTGTTTTTCTGGAAAACCAAAATTATAATATTATATCTTTATTCTCCATTCTGTAAAATCAGTTTATTTTGTAGCCAGGTATTCTGTCTGAGTAGAAACTCAGTCTGACATTCTTCTTTAAATCTGCCATCCACATCAGTTAATGTAGTCTCCATGTCAGATAATTTTGTTGTTATGTAATTTCTTTCAATAAGTTTGTTTGGTTAAAGCATTTTTCTTCCAAATTATCCAGGATTTCTTGAAAACATCTATCTTCATAGATAATTCTTATAAAGAGACATCCAAGTTGTAAGTCTTTTTTCAAAGAAGAATCAGAGTGAGAATGTTTTGAAATACTCATGGCAGTTTGGTTTCAGACAATTTTTTAAGACAGGTTTAACTGTAAAATGTTCCAAAAATTCCACATTTTTTTTGCCCTTGGGTAAAGTAGAGTATAATAAAACTGCTAAAGAATTGTATTTTAAGTTGATTTTCCCGGTCTATTAATAAAAACACTAGAGTTCTGAAAAGTTGCTGCTTTCAGTTTGCCATTTTGGCTCTGCCCCATCATTCTTTTTTTTAACATGAAGACATCTTTGAAGGAAATAACTGCACATTTGTATATAAAAATGGTGGGTTATGTAACAACATATTGTGTGTCTCTGACACAGTACAAATCACGTCTAGAAATGCTGAAGTAAACAGAATGATCAAACTATACCATAACCCTCCAACTTGTATGAACTCCAACTTCAGAACTGTTAACCATCAAATAATTGTATTCACTGTGCACAGCATGGTGGCAGAACTGGATTCTATATTTGGCATGCACTAAACTGTTCATTGTGGACAAAGCTACTGATATGTGTTTACTAAAATAATGAAGACATTTTTATTATCTGAAATTCCATGAGTTACGCTCATGATTGTTAGTCTGGTTTCTAGTCAGCACTGTTATTATATTTGTAATTTTTTGTTTATACACAGATCAAAAACAATTTTTCTGTGTATGTAAGAGATTAAAAACACTTAAAAAACATAATATTATTTAAGAAAATTGGAAGGAGAACTGTAAGTTTTGTTAAAAGAGTTACCTAGTCTAAAATGTCAAATTTTAAAAATTCCTTTGTTTTTCTACTTTGTACTAATTTTAGAATTTTGCGGGATGGTTATAGACAATGGAAAAACAGTGGCTTTGAGTAGAGTTACAAAACAAAGCTTTGTCTGAACTTGCATCCCAAATTTTGTAATAGGCTGTCCAACAGACAAAAGAGTAATATTATATTAAAATCTTAGTCACTAGGAAAAATCAGCATTGAAAAATATGATACATGTGAAATCGCTTCCCTACACCTTGTTGAGTGCAAACCAGACACAGTTCTATCAGTTGAGTTCAACTCACTGATCTTGAACCCCCCCCCCCGTCACTTTTGTCCATCAGAAATTACTGGCAGCAGAGTTTCTTAGTGTGTACCGGCAATCATTTACTTTGTTTTCACAAATTTCTTTTCTCTGAGTTGGTGCATCTGTGGAGGTAATATATATAAGTTTGGGGTGTCTGGTGGGGCTTGTCCTCCATATAGGACAATTGTAGGCTTTAAAATGCTGAGATCTAAGTTTTTATTTGGGTTAACTTCCTGACCAGTTTGTTCTTGGTAAGTTAGCTCCTCACCAAGTGACATCACAAGTCATATTGGAAGCATATACAACCCCCAAGTAAGTGTTAGACCAGCAGTGTTGAAACTCATCCTGTAGTAGCAGTAAAACACAAATTATACTTATGTTAAATTATTATACACAAGGATCCTTTACTTGAGTAAGTACATTTTCCTTCTGAGCGTCTTTCAGGAACATTGACTTACTGAGGCCAGAATACCTACAAGTGTCTAACCTTATGCCTGCAACACAGACTTATGTATAACTTGCTCAGGCTTGCTCACCAGTGGTGACTGCCTCCTTCACCACTACTCTACCTATGTCTCCATTTTCTAGATGTGATTTATACTGGGTCAGCAATATGATGCTGTTGAGTATAAATTTGAATTTCCTGTTGTAATTCCTGTTTGTACCAATTAGTCTTTGAAGATCAGTATTGCATTATAATTTTATTGGCATTTGTTTTCTGTGGTAGAGCACTGATCCACATACACCTTTTTAACTTCTTTGATCACTCGAAAATTAGAAGTATGCAGCAGATAAAAAAATCAGATTATATTTCACTAGGAAAATGAGGACAAAAGTATCAAATAGGTGACTAGGTATGAGGTGTGATGTGCCTGAAGTAACAGATTACCAGATAATCAGTTTTTGGAGTATATGAGCATTAGAATTAAACATCTTATGTTTATATAAATAAAAACAGTAAATATGACCTGCCAATACTGAATATGGGTGCTTTATCTGGGACTGGTGGAGATGGAGTAGAAGAGAAATTATGTTACTCATGTACTGTTGACTGTATGAAGAAGTCATTTTCTTGGTATTTAGGAAAGGACATACAGACAAACCACAGCAGCCAGTGTGTCATATATGGTTGATGTCCCTTCTGTGTGGCTGATTAGAACTGCACAATTGTTTTGCATAAGCAAGGCACAAAATCCAATATACAGCCTTTCTTTCAGATCACATTTTAGCACAATTTAGATTATTATGAGGGGGTCCCTTTATTTAGCACAGTAATGTGTTGCAGTTAGCTATTTAAATCTGCTTTTTTCACTTCAGGTGCATAAATATGTCTAAGTACAACACTTTGCAAATTACATTTTAAGGTTCACCACTGGATGAATCAGTCTGGATTTAACTGCATGTGGCTTGCAGATTTGCAGAGTCACACTAGGAGGTTCAAATGGCTGTTCCAATCTTGGGAAACCTAGACTAAAACACTGCCCATGTACTACACTTACAGGTTTTTGGTACCAGTCTAGAATGAAACAAATATAAAGGGTCTGGTACAGTTTGGAAGAAAGCAGCTTTTTGGAAATGGTACCAGTACAACAAAAGAGACAGATACATATGATGGCAGTAGCCAGATTCTGCATTGATGGCCTGCTGCTCATTAATTGTCCAGTAACTAACTCCCTTATCTATGGGCATGCTGGGTCTGCAACTATTAAGGGTGGAAGTATTTTTGTGGGACATGTGACTTTTTTCTTTTTAGAGAAGCGAAAGTTGTGGAAAGAAGTTAGGGAAGCAAGAAACTGGTAGCAGGAGAGATTAGGTAACAGAGAAAGATGGACATAACTGGCAGGATGTAGAAGTAACACAATGAGAGAGGGGAAACACAATGGTGAAGAAGACATCAGACAAACAAAGGGAAGACAATGGTGAGGGGAGGATGTACAACATACAGGGCTGGGAATGTTCACAAAAAGGGGGCACTAGCTTAGGGGATTAGAGTGGGTGTACATTGATGCAGTTTCTGCCTACTTAGATTTAGTGACAGATTACTCATCACCCTGGAACTATCACCACTGGGTCCTGCCTCAGAAGGTTGAATCAATGTTGGGCAAGGATGCAACTTAAGTTACGAGCGAATGGTCTCCATATAGCCTGTGCAGGCATCCAACCTCCAGATTATCCCACACAAACTCTATCAGCTCCTAATGGGTGACAAACGTGTCACCTCCAATTGCACTGTTACCAGTGGGTGCTACTGTACCACCCTCCAGCGTAGGGCTGCCTGGTGCAGATGGTGCAGGTTGGGCAGGAGATGTGGAGGCATCTGTGGAAGACTGGGACCCAGCTGTGCTGGGTGCCACTACTGGTGGTGATGATGGTGCTACTGCTGCCATCTGTGGGGGGATGAGAGGCTTTGTTGGTGGCATAGGTGTATGTTGCTGTGGAAATGGACAGAAACAAAAAAAATAAACCAAATAAATAAGATGATGGAGAAAGAGGAATACAAACACAATGAAAATTGTATTCTTGTATATGTTGATACGGATATAGTTATGCATAGTAACCTCTTACTAATAGGACTTAAACTTTAATATCTTCAACTTGTTTGTCTAAATAGAACATCATGCATCATGCATTACAGCATAACAGAATATTAACAGCAGCTATGTATCAAGATAACACATCTGTGGCCAGTGATGTAATTTGAATTTTGACAATAATAAAACTGTACATGTCCAAAATAAACATGTTGATCACAAAACAAATATGTCCTTCACAGGAGATACACAATGGCAGAGAATTCTATTGTGTATTATGAAATATCTACAAACTACTATTTATGGCTCTTACATGTATGGGCTGTCTAGTGGTGGGGTGATATCAATGGGATGACAAATATAGTTTTTCATCAAAATAGAACTTAATTTTGGGGGGGCTGGACCCACAGCCAATCTAACAGTCTCAGAGCACATAGACTTAACATGGTAGTCCAGCAGTCCACTTATACAGAAGGAGGCATGCAAAAGTAGACTAACATTGCACAGTCGTACTACTACCCATCAGTAATGCCAGTACTGACAGCTGTGGCACTGCTGGATAAAAGTTATACGTAATTATTTTTAAAGCTTACAACAGTTAATATGAAAACAGAGACAATTATAAGACAGCATATGTATACTCAACCAGGAGCTCTCTTAGTTGTTCTAGTCTGCTCCTGTGCATCTGTATATAACTTTCAGTCTCTGTAGGGGCTGAAGATAAAGGGCATAATAAAAAAATGGATTGTGGCATGCAGTGGCAGGTTATTTTATTTAGCTAAGAGATGTTATACTTACAGCACTGAGGTACACCTGCACCTTAATTTCACCCTATCATCAGCAAAGGTGGTCAGACTCGTGTCAACTCATGTCACTCTAGTGTTATTAGCACAGTTCCCCCATATGTAAGATACCAGCAGCACAGATGACAAATTATTCAAGACATAAATAAAATGGAAATAACCTCAGTTACTGGCATCAGGTAAAAATTAAAAAATAAAAAAGTTTATTAAAATGTTAGCGCTTTTCACGGTTTAACTAACCGCTTCATCAGACATACACCATTATAAAAACAGTATTATTTAAAACATTTTAATTAATGACATCATACAAACAAATAACTTCTTAAAGGCATAATGCCATAACACATAAAGCTAACAACAATTCTATTAAATACTTCAGTTTTGTTTAATGTTTCAGGGGCCTATCTTTCAGAAAGGGTTTTAGGGAGACTTTGGCATTCAGTCCTAAAAAATTATCTGCCTGGAGCCTTATTATCCATTTTTGTTCAGCCACTTCTGTTTTATTCTTAAAGTCTCCACCCCATCTTCCCTCTTCTAATACCTCTAGCACAGAAAAACTAAAATTATGATTCTGACCCTCTTTTAAAACATGTTGTGCCAAGGCACTAATTTATTTAATATTGTGGATGTTCCTGTAATGTTCCAACATCCTGTCTTTCAACATATGATTGGTTTTACCAATGTAAAAAGCATAACTATACTGTTATGGAGGATGTCCAGAAGAATACTGGATTCCTTTCAAACTAACTCTGTGCTCTGAAAGGAGCAGTACCCTCACCTCCTCCAGCCATAATTTCTCACCTCGATGATCTCAGAAAAAATGGCAAAGAATTGGCATCCAAAACAGTTTTCATGTGTTCCAGCCTCCTCACAATGGTGGGCATTGATGGGCATCTCATTTGCATGATGAATGACAAAATCATTAAATAGAGGTATTGTATTATTATTATGGTTCCAATTTCACTTTAAGTAGTCAAACATGGCAGTCCTGCATTCCTCTGTACGCTACCAAGAATACATGCCTGACAGAAACTCCATCCTCAGATGGTTCATTATGGGGTGACATTTCAATCAACTGTGTAATAATTAGCTGCTTTCATGTCTGTGGAGCTGCCCGCAGGTGCTCAGGCACATGCATGGCATTGTGTAGTAAGCTACATGATGTTTATCAAGATTGCGGTTTATGTAAATTGAGCAATTCAGAAACAATAGTAAGATGAGACCTAATTAGCATAATTATTGTGCCCTGAGGGATGAATCTACTCAATAGAGTCACATTGTGCTAAGGTAGAAGCTTTAGAGCACAGACCTCTAGCCTGGGTTGCGGTTGATCCAATATACTCCCTGGTAGAGCCAGCTCCCTTCTTCACCTGCTTATCTGATGATAAAAATGACTGTCCTTTATGGTTTTATGCACAGCCTTGTGATTGTTTTCCAGTATTTTTCGATGCATATTTTATATACATTTTATCTCTCTCTCTCTCTCTATATATATATATATATATATATATATATATATATAAGTGACTGTGCAATGTGAGGATACCATAAGCAGTCCAGACTGCTTTCCATGGAAAACTGATGATTGCCAGTGGTTTAGATTAGACATTGAAAATAAGTTTGAACCTTTGGAAGATTATTCAAGCAGATCTTGTGGAGATGAATTCTGCACCTTCACAAGGACACAGAAATTCAAATAAGGCATATCTTACATATGGAGAAGGACAATTCTCAATCAATTCATCATTTTTTTCTTAAGCCAGGATGGAAGCCAGGATGGAAGTAGGATGAATCCCTCAAAACACAGGAAAAGTAGTCAGCTAAAGGACACAGTGTAACTCTTACATTTGTGAATATTGATTCACATTTCGCTCTTGCCTTCATAGGATATTATTACATCCATTACTCAGAGCTTATACCTGGTAATGAATATTTGGAGATTTGAATCTGACTATAGTTTATTGTTGTTATGTTGTGTGTCATTGCTATATACTAGTTGTTTAAGCTACAGCTGATAGTTTAACTGCAGTTATAATGTCACTGTATGCCTTCATCTTAAAAGTTAGGGGCCTAAACTCTAAATTAAAAAGGGACATGTGCATGTCTTTCTGGCAAAAGCATAAGCCTGATGTGTTTGTTCAGGAAGTAAAACTATGAAATGTTACAAAAGGTGTACATAAGGCAAATTTATGAGTGCAATGAGCTTAACTTGCTTTTCTAAACAGTGGCCTAGCTATCTATGTACATATCTCTTTACAATGGAAGGCAAGTAAAATTATTAAAGATAAAGATGGTTGGTAGGCACGGTAAAACTGCTTACTGAAACAGGGCCCCTGATATTTTGCAGCATAAATGGACCTAATTTTGATACGTCATTTTAAACTTAGTTATTCTCCCAATTAGGTGAGAGTGATGGGAAAGAGGTGAGGATTTTATTGGAAGGGGATTTTAATGGAATGATTGATCCTGTCCTGGATAGCACTAAACTCCAAAATGAGACTGATGGTAGAACTAACAAAGAGCTTAAGTACAAAATGCATATATATTTTTTTGTGATATAGTAAAGCTTCTGAAGGGTGATATTTGTAACTTTACCCATATCACCCCTCCAATCTCTCAGCAAGCCACTTGGATTACTCGCTGGTATCTTCAGCCCTAGTTAACTATGTTAAGGCAGCTGATACCCTATCTTGTCCCTTCTCATATGATCAAGCGGTTGTAATCAGGGTGACATTTCTCAGGCCCTCTGTTGAGCAAGGTAAGCAATATTAAGCCCCCCCCCCACCATTTAAAGATGAGGACTTGATAACCTACATTAGAAGAACAGTGAAGGATTACCTTTAAGTCACCTCTGTAAATAGTATGCCCACATCTGTCTGGTGGGAATCTTTTACATTTAAGTTAAAAATATATCTTCTATGCCAGTAATGTCAGTTATTTAATTAGATCAGATATTGCCCTTTTAGAGGATCAGAATCAATTTTAGCTTAAGCACAGTGCATATCAGTGTAGTAGATTTAAAGACAGATGGGTGATACAAGAATATAAGTGAGCCCTTCAAGATTTAGTTCATCTTCACAAGGTAAGAATCTCTTTCTGTTTAAAGAGAGTAGCTATGCAGGCATATGCTGTGGGAAGTAAACAGATACATTTACGGTATACTGACTCAGACAGAAACAAAAAAGGCACTTAAACACAGAGATATTGTTACCCAGTTGAGATTGCCTGTGTTTTTATAGACTATTATTCTGGCTTCTATGCAAGACCAGTAGTTGAGTCTGACATAAACCTTGAACACCTGAATCTTAACCTCTCTCAATTAGAGATTGAGGGTAATAAATTATGTTGGCAGATTTCAACAGAGTAAGCTAAGAGTGTTATTAAAAGATCACCCCTGATCAAAGCTCCAGGATAGGATGGGATTTCACTGAAGGTTTATAAAATCCAAACAAAGCCTAAAATAATGGGGGGACAAAGACCCAAAAATAGGGACAAATTGTAAATATTGCTCTTATAAACTTAGTTGCTAGAAGAACAAGATTTATGTTAGCATGCATTTTCTGAAGGGTATAGAGTCTAAAACTCAAATATACATCATTATATAGTGACTTCAATCCTTAGTTCCTTAGTGATTTGCCAACCCCCCCCCCCCCCGAGGAACAGACCAAACATATGACACAAAAATGTGGACACCTGAGAAGTATAACTAGTAATAATGTAAAAATAATTATTCCACCACCACACCACTCCTCTCAGATCAACTGTCCACATAATAAAGCCAAAATATTACAAAATGTATCTGGGTGATCACTGGGGACCTTATTTAAAAATTGTAGCAACACACTAATTCACCATGCCCTTCTGTCAAATGTGTCCCTAATTTTGCAGAACATTTCTGATTTCACTTTAAGTATCTATTGAAAAACTTCTTTCAGGTGTGCCTTTGCACCTACATTTGAATATTACAAGGTCTGTATTCTCACAACCTTACAATGTTTAAAAACATGATTTAAATTGCAACTGGGTTAGAAAACCTCCACCTGGATCACCCAATATTCCCAGGCACATTTTTTTCTTAGTTCGAGGCACATTATTTAATTATTTATTTTTTAAAGCAAAAAAAAAATTGCTGTTAAAAAAAAAAAAAAAAAAAAAAAAACCTGGAAAGAATGCCCCTGCAAGAATGGCAGTCTCAGCATATTTAGTGATAGCCAAGTCTTCCTATGTGTACAGCTGGCCCTATGCCTAAAAATGGGCTTTAAAGAAGAATTTGTCAGAGTGGTTCAAGCCCTTTATTCATCCACATTCTTTACATCTGTAGCCTTACTGGGGGTTATGGGTTATGAGAGAGGATTGTCCCTTTTCCCCTATTCTTTTTCTCTTATCTGTACAACCTCTTATCCAGATGGTCATGACTGTACCATCTCTTCATTGATAGTGGTTATTTCAAAAGGAATTTAGTATTATGATGTTTGTCTGTTATTTTAAGAGGATTTACAAGATGATGCTTGCATTTTGCTGCTCTTGTTAGACCAGTTAGAAGTTCCTTCTGGATTAAAGATCAACAAAAAAGACTGAAATCTTTCCTACCAGTTCAGCTGATAAAAAATGATTGATTATTGAATTCTTGATGGGGATGCAATGGGCATCTAGACCCCTAAATACCTGAGGAAATACCTGCACTTAAATACATCATCTTTAAGATCCCTCAATCAAAAGGTATTATGGGAAGAATTTTTTGTGACTACACATGGCTGGAAGAAATTGTACCTTCCATTATTAGAGGGAGTTAATGTTCAAAAAATGATGCTGCCCTCTAACTTAATCTAAGTGCTGCATCATGCCCCTAGCCTCCCCCACTAATCCCAGACAATTAAAGTGGGAGGGTAGACATAAGAGGATTTCCATTTAGAATCAAGAGCCTTACAGTTTGCAAGGGTGGTGCAGATGCCACCAGCTAAAACATATGTCTTAGCTTCCTCTCTGCAAAAAGGCCTGTATTTTGACAGGGCAACTCTCCCCTTTTGAGTGAAACTGGAGTCCACAATACACACTATTGGTAAACAACATGTTAGCCAAGACACCTTAGGCCGCTGCACTGCTTGACAGTTACCTTTTTGATTGTTACAGAGCTAAGGAAGGTGGCAGCTTGTCCTTATTTTGGCATCTTAGAAGGACTACTCTGGCAAGACTGGTTGCAAATGGATATAACATTGATAGGTGATGATATAGGTAAAACTGTGAGGGAGGGTAGTCTTTAAGAGAAAGATTTGGACTGGCAGCAAATGAAAATGGAGTTATTTCCAATTAGGGCATGAGTTTTTCAATCTAGGTGTCTCTTATACTATTGGAGAAGACCCCTCCAGTATTTTAACTTAATTAAAAGAAATTTCAGAATTGAGGGCACATTGGATCACCTTAAGGCTTGTATATTCAACCTAATTTGCTAGGACCTTTCCTAGCTATAGCTAAGGAGAACATGATTTTGGCAATACTTTAGACCATGACCCTTCAACTCAGGTTTGGGATTTGTTTCCATTTCTTCATTGTGGTGTGAACATAGAGTTGATATATATAATTTTGGGGGGTTGTGTTGTGGAGGTTGGTCTGCACATCAAGATTTGTGCATTTTTGCTTTTTGTCTCACAGTTTTTCAGTATTTAATTTATGATAAACAGTCAGCTGAAAAAAAATGATTGTCAAAATCTCAGGTAAAACCAGTACAGAAAGATTACTGGGTTTATGCTTATGCATCAGTACTGTTTCAGAACTTCATACAACATAACCTCTAGGCTGACAGCAATTAGCTCATCAGACATTTTGCTAGATTTCCTCAAATCAACACTGTTAAGCCTCAGTTCAGTATATACTGTGCAATCTGTATTTTCAGTGCACACTATCTATAAATGTCTGACTTACTTTCCTAGAAATCCAGTTAATAAAATGCATGTTAAAAGAAAATTTGTCAGCATATTCCTTTTCCCACTATTCATGATCTCATACTTTTAGCTTTAAGCAAATTCCCCAAAACATTCCTTTCACCAGTTCATTGAATTCATTTTGCAGATCCTTGGTAAGCATCCATTCAGCAACTTCATGAACAAACCATTTCACTTTGTTAGAGGCATTTATAATTGTTGGTCATAGCACCAATGTTTTTCATGTAAGTCTTTGGTGCATTCTACTGCACAATCGTTTCAGTGTTAGAAAACAATCAGGCAAACCTATCAAGACTTTATTACTCTCTGGGTAATATTCTTCAAGCAGAGCACTTTTAGATAACATTTAAAATTTGCAGTTTCTAGTATCACAACACTTATCAAATAGTCAATATGTTTTATTGAAAAAATAATTTCACAGAGTGCTTTACATTCTTTTTTTATGCATGGTATGGAAAATAATCACTTAGAAAGAGGAATTTGCTTTCAGGTAGTTAGAAAAGCCAGAATATTCAGAAAGTTTGACCATTTGTCATAAATTATATTTCTGACCCCATTCTTAACTATTGTGATATCTTACCATGCTATTACTTTTAAATCAGTCTGTGTGTCATCAAAGTTTCATTTTATTACACTCATTTTTATTCATAAGGGACAAAAGAAAATAGAAACAGACACAAAAGAAACTACCATGTTCATTGCTCAGTTAAGATGGTTTCACGCACTGCCCACTCTTTTAAAAAACGTTCATCTCGATGGTCCAGCACAAACTTCATTTCCCAAGAAACAAGCCAGATTTGAGGTAAACTCTTATTACTCATAACTAGTATCTCTCAGTCTTTAGAGTCTTTCTCCAATAACTCTTAGTTTGGTGCATCATCTGTTCATTCTTTTTTCAGAGACACCTTTCAGGATTTTATCTTTAAGCTCATTGAAGACTCCAATCTCTCATGTTCTCATAAGCAAAAGCTGTCTCTTTCATAGTTCCCAGGCCTCATTCTGCTTCTTTGCCCCTAACTCTTGCTCTCTGGAAAGAGCTTGCCATATGTCTCTCCTCTTGAATACTGGTTTCTTCCTTCTCCCCTCTGGAATGTCAAGGGCTCCTTTTAACTCTCAGAGAGGGTAGTATTACTTCTGATTCATGTCTGGAATGTCAAGAGTTGCCTGTGACTATGAACACCTCCTACTATGTTAATGCTCTAGGACGCATGCTTACAGGTTGCTGTATCACTATATATCGATATATATATATATATATATATATATATATATATATATATATATATATATATATATATATATTCTATCTAACTACCCATCCATCGATCTATCCATGTGTGTGTGTGTGTGTGTGTGTGTGTGTGTGTGTGTGTGTGTGTGTGTGTGAGCGTGTGTGAGACTAATGTTCCTGAAGCACTATAAGTAGGTGTTATTTTAAAATTTGCTCTAACCCTGAATGACTTCATGAAGCAGAATTACAAATATGATTTTGTTGCTTAGGTAAGCTTTATATTGTCAAAAATGCATACACTGTCTCCTGAAGGTGACATTGTAATGCCTTGCCATCATCCTTAAGATCTTATTTCTATTAATTATGATTACTCATCATTGCTGCTTACTTTGAGAATCTCTGTGCATAGTGTTGTTATTTTCCAATAAATCTAATAGGTTTGTTTTCCTACCTTTCTTTTGTGGACACTATAAAGAGCACTTTCAACTGCAGACAGTTCTTATATTAAACTGTATTGATAAGATGAAAGAATATTCTCCCCTTATTCATTCTCTCTTTTATCCAGAAGTATTCACATTTCATGCCAGTCTATTTCTATCTGTCCATTTGGATGCGGCAAATTTGATGGCTTTTCTCTTCACAGATAACCCTCTGACTCCAATTCAGAAAAGGATGGTAGAAAAACTATTGTGTGTGTTTTTTCTAGGCAGGAAATCTTAAATATAGTGGCCCATATGATGTGAGAGGCAGGGAGACAAGTTCTTGGAGAAATTACCATGAGATTTTGTGCAAACCTACGAAGCTAAACAAAATTGACATTTCAAAGAAGGTGAGAAACAGCTAAATCATGTTTTGCTACATGTAGCAGTGTAAACATCATTTTGGAGGGAGGAAAATATACAGTGGAATAAAGATAAGTTGTGTTAATTTGTTATAACCTATTCAAAACTCAGTATAATTTCCTTTAATACTGTCTTCTGAGAGAATATTCCACAACCTTCCCAAAGCTAGCTTCATTGGACTTTTTGGAATGCTTACATGGTTCCTGGCACCAGGTGTATAAAAGCATATCATTTATATTTAACTCTGACACCAGAGTAGCTGCTGAAAGGTATACCTTTAGCAACTCAAATTTATTGTACATACCAAGCCTACAAAGGCAAAAATCAGGGCCTAATATTTATGCAATAAACACAGGCCAATAAATCTTCTTAGAAATAGATAACCAAAAGTGTAAATGCTAATGTTGTTCACTGACTGATTTTTGTAAAGGTATTAGATGTATTACAGCTCATGATATTTTTATTACACAGCTTCATTTTTATTTAAAAAAATCAAACAAACTGAAAAATGTTTATGCAATGCATAACATATAAGTGACAACTTTCTCTCATGTTGTCACACTTCACAGCAGCATGCAGCTTTATAACATTTATATTTACTTAAATTTAATAAAAATATGAAAGTGGCTATTGCTCCATAAACAACCTAATAATCATTGCCGAATATGGACTTAAAATGTCAGGAGCAGTTTGCTCACCATGATCTATCCTCTCACCTTATGTCATGCAATTTATGTAAGATTATAGTTTTTGAAATATTATCATGCTGTAGGAGATGCCCATATTTTCATTAGTATAGTTAAGCATATACTTAAAGTATTTCTGTAGCTGTGAACAGAAGACATTATATGCAAGGGTAGTTTTTCCACTGTTCACAAGATGCCATATACATTTCTGTAAATTATTTTATCTATTTTTGAAACAATAACAACAATATGCACTTTTATATGGTTTTGTAACTAATCTTAACAAACAATAATAGCTCATGAGCTGCATACTTTTTTTTTGCTCTTTGTGAAGTGATCAAAGCTTTCAGATGACACAAACTGTTTTCTCATTGGTTGCATGCTTAACATGATGTGGAAACCTATTTCCTAAATGATAAACATTATGAGTATAGCCACCTCTATTAGAAGACAAGATGAATAATGAACAAGATGGTGGCAGAGCGCTGCCTTTATTTCATCTGTTGTTTTAATCTCCTGAGGTTTTGTTGCTGTGTTGTATATTGCTCTTACCAATTACGCATGCTGACAGCATTAGTTTGTCAGCATTTCCACTCCATTGCCTTGGTGTTTCTTTGCTATCATTTCTTTTACCATTAGTTTATGTTATGTCTTATTTTATGGCTTTAGCAACTGTTATGTGGCATGATGACAGCATCCTCTTTCAGTCGTATAGCCTGTTCTGCTGTAAACTACATAGTGTGGATGCTTGTCTTTAACTTGACCATGTTGTTGGATCATTACCATTAAAGCAGCTGTAATAATTTTGATGCTAATGATCCTACATTTGTTTATACTTTCAGAACTATGGAGTTTCAAGGCTTCAACACTAGTCCTGCAGTGCTAGATGAAAAGCTCCACTCTCTGCCCTTCAGAACTCTGCGCTGGCTATTGCTTACATTAGCACCTCAGGGGAAGCTCAGTAGATGAACTTATGTTAGATTTTTGAATTTTGTTCTGTTTTTTCTTATCTCTCTTTAGAGTACTTTGCCATCCACCAACTTGTCTTTAGTCTGCACTGCATTTACCTCATATTACAGTATACAGTCCTAGGAACCCTACTGTTTTGTTGGGGGTTGTTAGTGAGATCAGTCCATCAGATTTAACTGGAAGTATTGTCTCTATTTGGTGTATTTGTTCCTGCACTCAATGCACGAGGCCCTTACTTTTTCCATTGGGATTTGAATTTGGTATTGTTAACTGAAGTTGTACTCAAAAGTTGAACCTAGGGAATTGTATCACGTGGGATTAGTGTCTTTATTTGATTTAGGGTGTATATGACTGCTTTCTTTGGCTGGCTAACATACCCTTATTTGCTGCAATTTTTTGAACTAATATAGACTGCATCTGATGCAATTAATCTCTCTACACATTGTCTTGTCTCTGTTTCTGTGGACAGACCATATCTTTTATATTACCATTATTAAAGTACCATCTACTGCAGGGAGTGTGGCTTCTGCAAGAAATTGCTTGCAGCCACTGTGAACTAATACTGCCATTGTTCTTTTCAACTCTAGAAATTTCTGGTAGCATTTTTTCCTGGGGCCTACATCACTGGTCTGACATAACTATTAACTGTGCATCCAACTGTCTGAACTGATGTTTATACTGTTAGCTATTTTGGGGCTCAGTAACTTCTCTTTGACTGCACCTAGGAGGCATGACTACATGTTCTGCCCCTCTGCCACTGTACACCTGTCTCACTACAGTTGCTTCAGAGCCACAGACTGGTGGGTTGTGACTGCTCCTGGAGTCTGAGTTTTATTTTCATGGAACAGACATTAATTATTAAAATTATTCCAAGTTACATTCTCCACTAAAATCACATATAGTTAATCAAATAGAATGCACCTGTTATCCCTCAAGTCACAGCACTAAAATCTACTTTAACTTTTCTCCACTTTAACTCGATCACTAAGACTCTTTGGTCCTTTTCACATCTCTAATTTATTCTACTCTAATTTCTTAAATGTTTTGAAACTTTTGCATTTACTATATATTGAAAGCACTATTATACTATTCTGTTGTTTTACTGTCACGCATGTTATTGTACTCTTGTTTAGTTTTTATGCCTGGTCATTGTTTGACTCCGGCCTAAGCCTGAAATTGGTCAGAACTGATCAGTGCTCTAGCCTGGTAAGCAAATTTAAATAAATAAATTAATAAATTAAAAATAATTTTAAAATTCTGGAATTGGTTTTAGACCTTTGCTGTTTGCTAGCACAAATCAAACTAAGTTTACTTTTTTAGTTTACTTCAACAGGTAGCCCAACTGCTTTTGTTGAAGGAAGATCAGAAGACTGTGGGTTCTACTCCCACACTAACTGCTTGGATTCATTTTCCACTGTTGACACTATAGTACTACATAAGGAGATGCTGCACTCAGGAGTGTGCCATACTTAGGATAAAACATTCATGTTACACCGAGGTCCCATCTGCAAGAGTTTGTGGTAGCTCAGGTGAATGTAGAAGATCTCTCAGCACTTACCAAAGAGAACAGAGGAATTTTCACAATTCCATGGACAACTTTTTCCTAGTCAGTCTGACTACAATCTTAGGTTTGCCCTAAAAATAGGCATTGTCCTCATGGGGCTAACCAGGTCATCAAAAATACAAACAATTAAGTATAAATTGGTATTATTTTATTACATTATACTTAGTTTACCATTATTTAACCTGCATATCTTTTGCTGGATTGTTATGTTGATTGCATTTATTTGTCTTAATTTTATAGCATTCCAATTGCTGGCCAGTTATTAATTACCACTTGGCCTTACTATACCTTTTCCTACTCTTAGACAATCCTTTATCTTGCACATTTCATTAATCTGCTGACTTGTCAATTTAGACATCAGATTTACTAAGTTAATGTATTGCTTATTGATCTACTGCATGCAGACTGTTTTGTATCTGATAATTTATGACTCATTGATCTGTGGCTGTAAAATGTTTTGATTTTATCATTAATCATCTGTCTTATATCATTCTACTCTTGGAATTTTATCTGCATGCCATTTCATTCATTAATATATATATATATATATATATATATATATATATATATATATATATATATATACATACATACTAGAGAGAGAGATGTTATTTCCTTTTACAGATTCTGGTTACCAGATCTTCTTGATGACATGCTGCCCCTTTGCCTTTTTTAGTCTTCCTAATCGGGAAGGGCTGTCAAGTATTGCAAGTGGTTAGTGACCCTGATTTTTAAGTAAGATCATGAAGTGAAGCATCACATTACTTTACATCCTTTTGTGTTTTTCAAGGTACTCATTGACTTTGTCCACCATCTGGGACAGTTAGTGAGAGTTTTCTTCCATGGTGCCTGTGCAGGTGTAATGCTACACGTCAGTAAGCAATACGTCAGATATTTTATCTGAACTATTGCAGACCTCTCTGATGTTGCATTTTTAACAGAAACCTGGAATGATGACAGATTTTGGCCAGTACTATAACCCCTGGGTTCTGTGATATCTTGTACCCCTGAGAGAGCAGAGGGGAATGATTGAGATATTTTATTGATAAATCTTGCAAATATCCAAAGTTTCTGATGGATTTTTTAACTCATTTGAGCTTACCATGGACAAAAAACAAATTCTTGGTAGTTGTTAATCTACTATCTACCTAGAAGTGTGATGACCTTCCTTCAATGATTTCCTCATTACCTACATGTTGACTAGGCTACACTAATTAATACAGGGTGAATTCAATATTTGGGTCAGTGAGGAGTTGGTGACATTTGTAAAGGAATTTATTTGTATTGTGAAGGTATGTCTGTAACCCATAAATTTGGGCGTATTCTGGGTTTATCTTTCTGTTTGTCTTTTTCTAGTTGTTATCTAGTGGTAAAGTTGATTATGAGATCATGTGATCCGACCACTGACTCATTTGATTTGTGGTTGAATAACTGAATGGTACTCCTTGCTAATGTAATGTAGGAATTTTAAATTCATCATTTCATTAAAATTCACTTCCAATTTAAATTAGCTCCTAGAAGAATTCAGATAAAGGGATCTGGATGAACTTTGTCTGTCAGCTTGCCTTGCAATCTTTTCTTGTCCTTCTTGTGATAGACCATGTATTACCACATCCATTTAATGGCTTGGGAGCTGTGCTTTGACTCACAATTCAAAGTTTAAAATGGGCAGGTAAACTCAGAAAAGACATGAATACAGGAGGCAGCACATATATCTCACTAAGGACAAGCTTCAAATGGATCAGGACATTTTTACTAGTTGGAAACCTCCTGGTTTTGACTAGGAAGATTTCAATCATGGTCAGCCAACTAGTATACAGTTTTTTGGTAGTTAAACACAGGCTGTGCTGCCTAACCTGTGTTGTCATTCAGTGGAAATTTTCATCTGAAAAATATAGACTAGCCACTTGGTTCTTTGCGGTAAACCTTGTCTAAATTAAAGTCAGTGTGCATTCTAGTACTCTGTCTTGCTGTTATGATAAGTATGTTTTGCATTTTTCAAAGTTACTTTATTTAATTTCCCTGGCTTCTAGTATGCACATGACCTCAAATATATTTGACTTGTGTCCCATCATCTTGGATTTTTTTCTGCCTGGAAGCTGTATATTTTTTCCTTAATCTAACTGTGACCTTCTGTCCTAAGCCAGGGGTCTTTTCATCTATATTAATGTAGACTGTAGTCACTCCAGTAGAAGTTTATATCATGCTTATCTTAATAACTACTGCCAAGCATCAAACCTTCCATGTACTAGTTAGGCTGTTGAGAAGGTAATAGATCTGCAAACTGAGACCTCTCTAAAGGTGCATGACATCTGTGATCTTTTTCTAGTCTGAAATTTTTGCTTGACATAGCTGTACATACAAGATCAATATAAATACTCTGTGTTTATCCTTCTGGCACATCATGTTGTTTTATATATTGTTTCTTGGTCCCATTGCCTGACAACCATCAAGCTGCCAATACTACCCATTTGGAGACAGCCATCAGTGGCATGGGCATAACACAGGCATCTATGTTGGGTGCTTCTAGCCTGGCCAAAACCCCATCCCTGATGACTGAAGAGGACAACCATATTATTGTGTGGGTATTGTGTGCCCTCCCTTGGCATGTGCATGCTCTCATGCACATACTCCGTGAGGAACCCTCTTGATTTTTGGATTACCAAAGCCCTGTCTCCCAGTCCTATGGCTATTGGTAACTTTCCCATGGACATATGTGCCACACAAGAGCAAACATCTGACAGTGATGGATTAGCTGACATAGACTACTCACTCCTACCTTTCCAAGCCCAGCTGTTCCAGTGCCTGAGCTGTTATTCCAACTTGAGTCCTCATCCTCTGGGTGATAGTCAGGGTTTTATCCCTGTATGATACTAAGCTGGACCTCGTGGCTTAGCATGTGATTGTTCTGGAATAATTACACTAGTACCATAGGTTCTCAAGATGTGTACCAGAGGAGTTTGTTTCCTTTCTTTTTGGATGCACACAAAGGCTATTTTTAGGAATTAACTCCTCTTCTGACCTACCCTTTTGACTGTGGAATACCATGAGGCTGGATCTTGAGCCTTGTGGCTCTCACTGTCAAAATGCTGCCTTTAGAAGAACTTCTCCAGAGGACAGGTCTATGCTATACTGGTGACTCATACCTCTGCATCTGTTACCTTCAGTATTATGTCAGTCATTCATCACTGAATAGTTAATACTTGGATTAAAATTAGTACATCAGAGATAGTTACCATGGATATAACTGCCACACACAGGAATTCAAAATTCTCCTGCAGGAAAATCCCAAATTTTCTATGGGGTTGGCAAAAGCTTGAGTTTACATCAATGAGGCACATCCTTGTAGTAATTGCTGATGACTGATACTGAAGGACCAAGTATCAGTGCTTACTAAATCAGTAAAACTCCATCTACGGGATGCTGCTCATATCGAGAACCTGATTTCATCTGAGGAAGTGGGTGTGGTTATACATCCCTTGGTCTCTTTTCATTTGGATAATTGTACTTGACTGTTTATAGAGTCATAGGTTCATAGGTAGGTACTAGGCTATTGGCCCTAGGGCCTATATAAGTCTAGCCAAACAGTACCCTGGCTTTTGCCACCCAAGAAAATTATTTTCCTGTGCCCCTGTCATGCAGAGCCACAGAAGTGATCCCCTGGGTGAATTTCCTATCTCCCATCCAATTATCAAGATTTTTCTTGAAGAGTGCTAATGATGAGCTTTGTTTGATATAGATAGGTAGTTTGTTCCAGAGTATGGGAAATCTCTGGGACAGGAATCTGTCCCTCCAGTATGTTTTGTTTATTGTGGTGTCAAGGTTTAGGTCCCTAGAGCATGTAGCTTGGAGGGATTGGGATTTCTTTAAGTGGAGCATGTCCAAGAGCTCTGGGTTTGACATAGCTTTGTATGTTAGGCAGAGATCGCCTCTGAGTAGGCGATATGCGATGGAGTAAAGCTCGAGTTTTTTTAGACGGTCTGCGTAGGGCATCTGTTTGAGGCTGGTAATCCTCTTTGTGAGGTATTTCTGCAGCCTTTCCAGTTGTAGATGTCTTGTGAGGTACATACTAAAAGGGGCATCATACTCTATAATGGGTCTAATGAGTGATGAGTAGAGGGGAACAATGACCTCTTTTTTCCTGGATATGAAACCTTTTGTAATGAGGTGTGCCACGTAGAATGATTTCCTGACTACTGTGGCGATGTGATTATCAAAGGAGAGACTACTGTCCACCTGTGTCCCAAGGTTTCTTATCACACTTTCAGTGTTAAGTAGACTACTGCCTATGTGGTAGTTCATGGGTACACAGTGAGGCTCTTTTATAGGATGTCCACACCATTCGGAGATTTGATTATGGCTCCTAGTTTGCAGTCATCTGCGAACTTTGTTAGCCAAAGACCTTCTGTGTTAGCCTGTACTTCAGAGAAGTAGATACCAAATAGGAGAGGACCCAGGACTGAATCCTGTGGTACTCCACTTGTCACTGGTCTGAAGTTGGATTTAGAGTCTGCTACATTCACAGCGTGGGTTCTGTCAGTGAGCCAGTTGGCAACCTATTTTGTGACATAGGGATATATACCTAGTTTAGTGAGTTTATCTATAATTCCAGAGTGGGGGATGGTGTTGAAAACCTTGGCGAGATCTAGATAGGCTGTGTGAACCACCTTACCCTCATCTACGGCTTTGGTGACCACTTCAAAGACATCTATCAGGTTTAGGAGACATGATCTGCCTTTTACAAACCCAAACTGGGTACGGTCCAGAGTTTGGAGATTACCAATGTCATTGTTTATAAGTTCCATGATAATACATTCCATAGCCTTGCAGACCAGGCTCGTCAGGCTAATGGGGTGGTAGTTCCCGGGGTCCATGGTAGCTCCCCCTTTGTGGAATGGGATAACCATTGCTGTGCACCATTCAATGGGCACAAAGCCTGACTTGAGGCTATGATTGAACATGGTACTTAGGTGGGGTGCCAGTTTGTTCAGTAGTTCATGCAGAATGCAGCCTGGGATGTTGTCAGGTCCCATGGATGCTGTGTTCTTGGCTTTGAAGAGTGTGCTTTTTACCTTTGCAGCCATGATTACAGGAACTTTGCATTCTTCCGGTATAGAGATGGGCCATTTATGGGATGAGAGAGGGGTAAAGTTAGCACTGAACCTATCTGCCAGGATGTTAGCAATATCAGTTGGTTCTGTATATTTAGTGCCATTGTGCTGTAACTCAGAGCAGATCTGAGTGTTGCAATTGACATTCTTGACATAGCTATAGAATGCTTTGTGGTAGTCTTTAGAATCAGCGGTGATTTTGTTTTCATAACTAGCTTTGGAGGATTTTATGAGGGATCTCAGCTTCTTACTGACACTGACCACGGAGTTCCACCAATCATGAGATTTTACTCTTTTTTGCAACAGTTTCCTTCTTCTGTTGTAGAGTTTGTTTATGGCAGGGGACTACCAGATTAGCTTCCTTTTTTTGGAGGATAGCATCTTGGTTCTGTTAGGGATTGAATGATCCATGCTTATAAAGTGCATTTGTATAGGATTCACCAGTTGTACCTCTATTGTCCATCAGCATGGGTGTTGTGAAGTTTGCCATTTCTGTCTTAAGAAGCGTGAAGTTCTCTTCGGAGAAATTTTATATGGTGGTTTCCCTAATGGGGGGTGGGGGTGGGGTGTGGATGTCTAGGATGATTAGCTTGTGGTTGGATCTGACCAACGAGGAATTGACCACTGGTGTGGAACACTGGTTGCCCATGTTGGTAATGACCAGGTCTAGGATATTGCTGCCCCTGGTGGTGGTGTGGATAAGTTGATCCAAGACATTGGAATTTATGAATTCCAGAAAACGTTGAGCACAAGAGTTGGTACATGAGTAGATTTCCCAGTTAATGGTGGGGTAGTTGAAATCACCCATTATTAGGGTGATAGGTTGTACCCTATTATTTTCCAGTGTATCAAGAAATGAGGAGTGGGAATCCTGGGGCATGGTGGGGGATCTGTAGCAAGCTACAATTTGGATTGCAGTCTTGCCCAGAGTTAGTTGCACTTGAATAATCTCAGATGCATTATGCTGAGCAACTAGCCTGAAGGTGTGGATATCCTTAATGAATATGGATGCGCCTCCACCTTCAGTGTTTTGGTCCAGGTTAGGTGGCCAAAAGGTGTGGTATGAATTATAGCCTGGTAATGCAGGGGTAATCTCTGTAGCCTTGAA
This sequence comes from Protopterus annectens, assembly GCF_019279795.1. Classification (NCBI taxonomy): domain Eukaryota; kingdom Metazoa; phylum Chordata; order Ceratodontiformes; family Protopteridae; genus Protopterus; species Protopterus annectens. The sequence continues at coordinate 31,916,032 of NC_056751.1, read as the reverse complement.
CCAGGTCTCTGCCACTGCACAGATGTCGATGTGCTCCATTTTAAGGAGTGCCTCGAGTGAGTGCATTTTGAGGTTTAGACTTCTAGCATTGAGTATCATTACCCTCAGATTTTGCTTGCTTGTACCTATTTTGGTGGTGAATTTGTCATTTGAACCTTGCCTAAAAAAGGCACTATAGGGGTGGCAAGAGTCTTAGCCAGTATCCGGAATCCCAAGGGCGATAGGTGCAGGCCATCTCTTGCAAAGCATCATGGTTTGTCGATCATGTCATCCCAGGCAGACAGATACTGGATCCCCTTAGAATGACACCAGAAGCTTAGCCAATTGTTGAAGTCAATCATTTTGTCCTTGTATTGTGGTATCATTCTGGGTGATGGCAGGATGCTACTCAGGGCTAGGGTCATACCTGCCTGGGCTACAAGATCAGACAGCTCCTCCATGTATCTTTTCATGTAGTCCAAGGAGGTATGTCTCAGGTCATTCACACCAACATGGACAATGACAGAGTCATATTTGTACTTGTTGTGGAGTGACCTGAGTGCTTGTGTTATGTGGTGGACTGGCTAGTTCTAAGAAATAAAATTAAGCTAGAAGGCTTCCCTCCAACACAGAAAGATTTGGGGGCTCAGAATTTGTGCAGAACGTAGCCTGGGATGTTGTCAGGTCCCATGGATGCTGTGTTCTTGGCTTTGGAGAGTGGAGTCTTTACTTGTTCAGCCGTGATTACAGGATCTTTGCATTCTTCCAGTATAGTGATGGGCCCTTTGGTTGGTGACGGAGGGGTGAAGTTTGTACTGAACCTATCTGCCAGGATGTTGGCAATATCAGTTGGTTCGGTATATCTAGTGCCATTGTGCTGTAGCTCAGAGCAGATCTGAGTATCGCCTTTGAGATTCTTGACATAGCTATAGAATGCTTTGTGGTTGTCTTTAGAATCAGTGGAAATTTTATTTTCATAACTAGCTTTGGAGGATTTTATGAGGGATCTCAGCTTCTTATTGAGGCTGACCAGGGAGTTCCTGCAATCAGGGGATTTTACTCTTTTTTGTAACAGCTTCTTCCTTCTGTTGCAGAGTTTGTTTATAGGGGACCACCAGATTGGCTTCCTTTGTTTTGGAGGATAGGGTCTTGGTTCTGTTAGGGATGGCATGATCCATGCACTTGTGTATGTGCTTATACAGTGCATTTGTATAGGATTCAGCAGTTGTACCTCTATTTTACATCTGTATGGGTGTCATGAAGCTTGCCACTTCTGTCTTAAGAAGCATGAAGTTGGCTTTGGAGAAGGCTTTTACAGTGGTTTCCTTAATGGGAGGTGGGGGTGGGATATCGATGTCTAGGATTATTAGCTTGTGGTCGGATCTGGTCAGCGAGGAGTTGACCACTGGCATGGAACATCGATTGCCCATATTGGTAATGACCAGGTCCAGGATATTGCTGCCTCTGGTGGGGGTATGGACAAGCTGATCCAGGACATTGGAATATATGAATTCCAGAAAGCGTTGAGCCAGTGAGTTAGTACATGAGTAGTTTTCCCAGTTGATGGTGGGGTAGTTGAAATCGCCCATTACTAGAGTATTGGGCTGTACCTTAATATTACCCAGTATATCAAGAAATGGGAAGTGGATATCCTGGAGCATGGCAGGGGATCTGTAACAAGCTACAACCTGGATTGCAGTCTTGCCCAGTGTTAGTTGCACTTGGATAATTTCGGATGCATTATGTTGAGCAACTAGCCTGGAGGTGTGGATATCCTTTAAGAATATGGACACTCCTCCTCCTTTTGTGCTTTGATCCAGGTTAGGTTGCTGAAAGGTGTGGTATGAGTTATAGCCTGGTAATGCAGGGGTGCTCTCTGGATCCTTGAACCAGGTCTCTGTCACTGCACAGATGTCGATGTTCTCCATTTTAAGGAATGCCTCGAGTGAGTGCATTTTGAGGTTTAGACTTCTAGCATTGAGTAGCATTACCCTCAGAGTTTTCTTGCTTATACCTGCTACAGTGGTGAGTTTTTTTGTTTGAACCTTGCCTAAAAAGGCATTATAGGGATGGCAAGAGCCTTAGCCAGTATCCAGAATCCCAGTGGTGACAGGTGCATGCCATCTCTGGCAAAGCATTGTGGTCTGTCGATAATGTCATTCCAGGCAGACAGACACTGGATGCCCTTAGAATTACACCAGAAGCTTAGCCAATTGTTGAAGTCAATCATTTTGGCCTTGTATTGTGGTATCATTCTGGGTGATGGCAGGATGCTACTCAGGGCTAGGGTCATACCTGCCTGGGCTACATGATCCGAGAGCTCCTCCATGTACCTTTTCATGTAGTCCAAGGAGGTATGTCTCAGGTCATTCACACCAACATGGACAATGACAGAGTCATATTTGTACTTGTTGTGGAGTGACCTGAGTGCTTGTGTTATGTTGTGGATCCTGGCACCCAGCAGGTAGCTGACAGTAGCTTTCTCCTTGTTTAGCCTGGTGAGTGGGACATCAGTGTTCCTGACTATAGAGTCACCTATGACTAGTGTGTTGGATATGTTATTTTGCCATATGGGCTGAGGTTGAGTGGCACACTGATTTTATGGGCTACGCGTCATTTAGGTAGTGTTGGGGGGTGGTGGTTGCTTGCATTTCAGTTTTGGAGATCTCTGTTGTTTGAGCAGATTTTTATTGAGCACCTCCACAAATGTAGACGTGTGTTTTGTGTTACTATGTGTGGGTTTAGGTGGTGTAGGTTTTGATGGATTATGTGTTGAGTGTGGTATTGTGCAGCTGTTTACCTTCTCCTCTTGACTGTCTAGTACAGTCTTGGCTGGACAGAGCTTGGCTTCCAGTTTGGCTATATAAGTGCATCTCTCACAGGTTGTAGTGTTGGTTGGTAGGAGGAAAAGGTTGTCAGTGTACATGAGGTAATTGCTACATTGCCCCAAAAATCCCAGACTCATCAGGTGGACGGGGGAAAATACTGGGAGCTGACCCTTAGACATGCCTGGATAGATGTTTATTAATTTAAGTACTAAAAACTGTTTTTCTCCTAACAAGTGAGAAAAGTTGAGTGCTGCAGTAATTTGTAGATTATTTAGTGCTTGCAATGATTTTTGAACAAGTGCTGAGCACAAGGAAACAGTTTTGAGTGCTAAAACTAGAAAACTGGCTAGTTCTAAGAGAAAATTAGAAAAGCAGACTTTCTGGCACCAGGAATAGTTTAACCCTAGTTAAACAACACTGTGCGATGCGGAAAACCATGCAAACATGTTTTTTTAAACAGAAAGATGAAAGGGATAGAAATAGCTCAAAATGGCCAATAAAACTACAGATTCTGAGCTGAAACCACTCCTCCAGCGACAGATAGGCTGCTCAAAGCTCACCACACTCACTGATGAACAGAGAAGCTTCCTTCTGTCTTAGTAAGACCTGGGCAACACAGAAACTACAAAACAGCCCAGAATTCAGCAAAATCTGAAAACCAGATTTTACTGGTTATAGAAAGGTAGGAAACGAGTAGAGAGAGAGTTTTTTTGTTCTTTTGAAAAATTAAAAGAGATACAGTAAAACAAACACTTTTATAGCAGAAAAATGGCTATCACACTTGAGTGTGTAATGATCAGTTAAAGTGCAAACAGTATCAGAATTCAAAAAACAGTTCAAATAAGTTGCAAAGTTAATAAAAACACTTGGAATAGTGTGGCTAGTGAAAATAAGCAATAAAAAGCAAAACAGAGGTACTTAATTCACTCAAAGTCTCCCTTTTCTCTCTCTGCTGCTGTAGAACTCTGCAGGACACTACAGGAAGCTACTACAAGATAGAGCAAAATCCTTGAAAGGTAAGACACCTTTGATCATTATAAGTAAAAAACTAAGAGCTCTCATAAAATCATCCAAGGCAAATTTTGAGAGAAAAATCGCCAAGGATTCAAAAGACAATCATAAGGCCTTCTTTAGCTATGTTAGAAACCTAGGAGGAAACTCCCAGATATGCTCAGAATTAGTTCAAAATGATGTGAAGATTACTGAACCTACACACATTGCCAACATACTGGCTGACAGGTTCAGTGCAAACTTATCCTCCCCCAAAAGGAGAGATATCTATACCAGAGGATTGTAGCCCCAAACATCTCCAACGCCCAGGTGAGAACTGCTCTCCAAAGCAAAAACACAGCATCCATGGGACCGGATGGTGTCCCCGGCTGTGCTCCATGAACTCAATGAGGAATTAAACCCAGTTAGGACAGCTGTTTAATCTTAGCCTCACCTCAGGATACGCATCAAGGAGTGGCGCACGGCGACTGTGGTCCCACTTCACAAGGGCGGTGCCTCCACCGACCCTGGAAATTACCGTCCCATTAGCTTGACAAGCCTTATCTGCAAAGCCATGGAGAGGATTATAATGGAACTCATAAATAAAGACATAGGGAACTTGCAGACTTTGGATCCAACCCAGTTTGGCTTTGTCAAAGGCAGATCATGCCTTTTAAACTTGGTTGACTTTTTCGAGACAGTCACCAAGGCCATTGATGAAGGAAAGGCAGTCCATACAGCCTACCTTGACCTGGCAAAGGCCTTGACACAATACCCCACTCAGGTATCATCAAAAACTCATCAGCTTGAATGTAAACCCATACATCACAAGATGGGTTGCAAACTGGCTAAGTGACAGAACCCACAGGGTCAGAGTTGCTGGAGCCATGTCAGACTCAAAGCCTGTCACAAGTGGTGTCCCACAGGGCTCAGTCCTGGGTCCACTCTTGTTTGGCATCTACTTTTCTGAAGTACAAGCAAACACAGGAGGGTTATGGCTGACAAAGTTTGCAGATGACTGCAAACTGGGCCATAGTCGAAAACACATCTGACACAGATATCCTTCAGAAGGGCCTCACAGAAACGGATAACTGGTGCCAGAGCCATGGCCTAAAGTTAAATGCCAAGAAATGCATAGTCATACCCTTCGAAAACAAGGTTACCCTAGCTACCATATAGGTGGCAATCCACTGAGCACAGAAGAAGTCATCAGGGATCTGGGGACCCAGGTTGACAGTAGCCTTTCGTTTGACACTCATGCTGCTAAAGTAGTTAGGAAAACCTTCTACATTGCCCACCTGATCATGAAGGGATTCACATCTAGATCAAGGGAGGTCATCGCCTGTACTCATCACTCATTAGACCTATGATTGAGTACAATGTCCCATTCGGAATGTATCTGACCAGACACCTGCAGCAGCTGGAAAGGCCCCAAATGTTCCTCACCAAAAGGATAAAGGGTCTCAAAAATATGTCTTATGCTGCCCGACTGAAAGAACTCCAGCTCTATTCAGTCTCATACCGCTTGCTCAGAGGTGACCTGTGCCTGACATATAAGGCCATGTCAAACCCTGATTTGATGAATATGCTTCACCTCAAAAAATCTAGATCCTCAGAACCACAAGGGGGAGACTTAAACCTTGACACGGTTATTAATAGAACATGCTGGAGGGACAGATTCATCACTCAGAGACTCCCTATGCTGTGGAACAAAATCCCGGTACATGTGAGGCAGAGCACCTCGCTGGCCTTGTTCAAGAGGAATCTTGACCAATGGATGGGGAGATATACCCCAGGGATTACTTCAGTGTCACTGCTTGACAGAGGCACAGCAAAATAATAGGCATAGTTTTATTCAAACTAAAGGGGTGGCGAAAGCCAAATAACTATGGGCTAGGCTTATAAATGCCCTTGGGCAGATAGCCTAGTATGAACCTATGAACCTATGAACCTATGAACACCCAGGCAGGATCTTGCTGAGGTAATACAAGTGTGAAAAATGCACAAACACAGGTTTTTAAACAGAAAGATGAAAGGGATAGAAAAAGCCCAACATGACCAATAAAACTACAGATTCTGAGCTGAAACCACTCCTCCAGTGACAGATAGGCTGCTCAAAGCTCACAACTCTCACTGATGAAAAGAAAAGCTTCCTTCTATTTTAATAAGGTCTAGGCAACACAGAAACTACAAAACAGCCCAGAATTTAGCAAAATCTGAAAACTGGACTCTACTTGTTATAGAAAGGCAGGAAACAAGTAGAGACAGAGGATTTTTTTCTTCAAAAATTAAAACAGATACAGTAAAACAAACACTTTTAAAGCAAGAAAATGGCTATCACATTTGAGTATGTAGCCATCAATAGTTCAGCAGTTGAAAAACACTTAAAAATAATCAGTTAAAGTGCAGACAGTGTCAGAATTAAAAAACAGTTCAAATAAGTTGCAAAGTTAATAAAAACATGCTCAGAATAGTGCAGCTAGTGAAAATAAGCAATAAAAAGCCAAACAGAGGTATGTAATCCACTCAAAGTCTCCCTTTTCTCTCTCTCTGCTGCTGTACAACTCTGCAGGACACCCAGGCAGGATCTTGCTGAAGTAATACAAGCACAAAAACTGCGCAAACACGAGTTTTTAAACAGAAACAGAATACAGATACAGTAAAACAAACACTTTTAAAGCAGAAAAATGTCTATCACACTTGAATGTGTAGCTCTCAACAGCACAACAGTTGAAAAATACTTAAAAACAAAAAGTTAGTCCAGTTTTATAAACTTTAACACCAAAATTAAGACAATGCAGAACTACTTATCTGCAATATATTTCCAGATTGTTTGAGAAGCACTCCAGTTAGAACACAAGGAGATTTTAACAGTATATGCAGGAACTTACAAATAGGGACAATTTTATATCAGCAAGCCTTGAAACAATCATATAACACAAAAGCTGTTACACCAGTTTTATAAACTTTAACACCACCACAGGAATAGGGGGGACCAGTTTCAGAACAGATGAGAAAACAGCAAACAATGTCAGCAAATATATAAAATAATTCAGTCAGGCAAAAATTAAGACAATGCAGAACTCTGAAAAGTGCCAAGAAATATAGTTATCAGTGATATATTTCCAGATTGTTTGAGAAGCACTCTAGTCAGAACACAAGGAGATTCTAACAGTGTATGCAGGAATTTATATTTATTTATGAGTTTATTCATTCAGTCATTTATCTATTTATTATATTTGTTGACTGGGAAGGTCCATTTGTTGTGATCCTTTTTCAATGAGATCCTGGGGAAACAAGCTCCAGTAAGTTTAAAAACAATGTAGATTAGCATAAACAAATAACCTGTTGTGTACAGTGATTAAATATATAAGTTATAGTGTCAGTTATGATAGCAAATGTCATACACAATTTACATCAGCAAGTTAATGAATATCAGAGCTTATAGTAACTAGTGTATCATTTGATACACATGAAAACTGCAATGCAAGTTATCATAACAAGTATTATATGCATTATGAAATCATAAGATGTTACTGGAAATATAAACTGGTGAATGCATTTTAAAGAATGACTTATGATAGGCATATAACCGCAGGAGCCATACCTCTCATCCTCTTAGTGCTAGAAATCTGGGCAAAGCCTGAAAAAATGGGGGGAAAATGCCCAAAAATAGGGACAGATTTTAAATATTACTTTTATAAACTTAGTGGGTAATTCAATAAACCTTACACAGAGCAATTCTCAATGTAGCAACAGTGTCGCAGCCCAGACACAAAATCAGGAAGCCGAGCGATCCAGGAAACAAGGCTGGGGCATGCACAAGCCTCCCAGCACTGTCCAGACACAGAGGCAATTGCATAATGCAAATCACCTCATTTGCTGGTGAAAACCATGCAAATGAGGTGAATTTGTGATCCAGAAAGCAGACAGGCATCTGTGTAGGAGCCATGTCTGAAGGAAAAATGTAAGTGGCTACTGTGTACCAGAATGTAAAAATAAAAAAGGGGGCATGGCAACTCAAATAAAAGCATGTATTAGGTGCAGTAGGCATGCCAATGGCCAAAACTATGGTCATTGACATTTAAAAGTGATTCAACTAATGAAAAATCAAATTTTATTTTTTTAACACCTATGTCATGTTTAAGCACTACTCAGCAATGTGCAAAAATAATAGGTCATAAAATAAAAATTAAGATAGTAAAAAATGCGATATAAAGCTATATTGAAGTTTCCTATTTACTGGCCAGTAGGCAGAGTCATACAATGGCAGGTTATAGTGGTTGCTAAGGACATTGGCTCTTGTGTAGTACAGTAACTAGGGTATACACAGTTAGGTGCATGTAAATGAGGTAAGTTTATTGAATAGCAAAATGGGACACCATGTCCACAGGTACCTAACCATGTAAGGGCTACAATGTGGTAATGTAGGCAGAAGAGGCAGCTGACATGAAAATGGGGTGTGTCAGGGTTTGTGTAAGCACATTGGAGCTCAGTGGCACCTGTTTGTGCTCAGCTAAGCACAGCTAAGCAGGGGCGTGTGTCTGAGGCTGCTAAGCTGTGTTTAGCTGGTTAAAGAAAAGCTGAGCATGCTCATGTACAGGGAAGGGCCCTTTCTGCTCAGCAATCTTTACACTAGCTCCACATGTTTGCATTGTGTGCTGCTGGGCTTAGAAGAGGAAGAAATTAAAAAAAAAGGAAATAGCTGAGAAAAGGCAATCACCTATAAATAACTAATACGCCCTCTGCCAGTCACAGTGGCCTATTCAACCTCCTCAGTAATGTAGCTGGCAGGTGGAATGTATCATAGTCAGCCAATCACACAGGCTGCATGTGCAGCACACTAGTATAAAGTATGCAGACACCCTCCAATCTGATTTTCTCATATACTCTGCATCATTGGAATACACACTTGGGAATTTTAACTGACAAAATGATAGGGGCTGCTGCTGCTTTGCTACATCTTTACATGCTACAGGCTGAGGGCAGTGATGAGGATGATGCTGATAACTGTCCCAGACTGAGGAGGAGAAGAATGTTCAGACACAGGGTAACCTTTCTGGGGCTACATGAGCTGGGGATAGTAGAGTGCTAGAAGGTTGATAGGGACATACTACAGCAACTCATTGAGCTCTGCCGCCCTCACCTCAGACCCAGAGCCAACAGTGGAGAACCCATTCCAGTGGAACAAATGTATGTGTAGCCTTAAGAATACTGGCTACAGGTTCTTTCCAAAGACCTACTGGGGACATCATGGGGATCTCACAGGCATTCACATCCAGGGTACTTTACCAGTTCCTGGATATCATGCTAACACATGCCAGTGAGCACATTTATTTCCCCAACACCCCTGAAGAAAGGACCAGCAATGTGTCTCTTCCACCATATAGCACAATACCCAGAGGTACTGGGTGCAATAGACTGCATTTATGTGCACATCAAACCACCACTTGGTGAGGAGGGTAGAGTCTATGTCAACCACAAGGACGATCACTCCATAAACTGCCAAGTTGTGTGCAATGCCCAGGGCATTATTATCAATGTGTGTGCTGGCAGCCCTGGCAGTTATCATGACTCCCACATCTGGCATGCCTCACAGCTGTACTAGGCATTTGTCAGGGGGGACATCCCGTATGACTATCTAGTGGGGGATGCTGGTTACACACTGGAACTGTGGATGATGATACCCATCAGTAATGCACACATACCCACTGAAGAACACCATAATGAGGCACACACACAAACTAGGAATATTGTAGAGCATGTGTTTGGGCTGGTCAAGTCATGGTTCCACTGCCTTGACATATGTGGTGGACCCCTGCAGCACTCTCCAGCCACATGTGCACACATGTTCATAGTATCTGCCGTGTGACACAATATGATCCTGTGGAAACAGCTGCAGCAGGAACATCACAGGGAAGGGGATACAGTCCCCCACCATTGCCAAAGTCCCCATAGACACAGGGGGACTCGGAGGAGGAACCCCCTAAGCCTGTCCCTGTAGGCAGATGTAGGCATGCCCAGTGCACCCTGGCCTTGCAATGAGGCATTGCACAGCACATACACTGACATCCTGGGGACCCAGGTACTGACACCTCACTCCAACTCACATACACACAGTAAAATGGATGCCAGCCACATCACACTACCTATACCTTACCATGTATAGGCCATGTCCTGCCTGCATCCGACAGAGTCAGCCCTGAAGCACTGTCCTCTCAACTGCTGCTGGCACAAGTTAAGTCACTCTTATTAACAATACATGAATGGGGTAGTAGACTGTGGTAGCATATGTATGGTATTGCTGCATGTATGCCTGGTAATGGAGTGGGTTACCAGGATAGCAGTAGACAATGGACAGCTATGTGGGACAACAGGAACTCTCTCCCTAATACTGGCTGACCCAAAATATGCAGTAGGTTCTAAGCCAGCAAAATATACTGCAGTATGTGAGGGATTTACAAACAGTGGGGCAAAGGACAAATGCATGGACATCAATGTTGCAGTCCCATACATAGCTCTAAACCTCTTACAGCAAGAAATCTTTAAAAAGCCATAAAGGAATGTCGGGCAAAGGCCCCAAAGCAAGGACAAGTCTTAAATAATGTTCTTACAAACATAGAAAGTTGATAGAATAACAGCTGTTTCAGTAGCATGCATTCTCTGAAGAACAAGAAGTCTGAAACCCAATGTCTGTCATAACTTTCTAACTTCAGTCTTTAATGATTTCACTATTATTTGCCACACAACCACAATTTTATGAAAAATGGACCTCAAATATGAACCAAACATCTGGACAGTCTGTGAAGATGTGTACAGTTGAGAGGTATGCCCCCTCCCCTCAACACACCCATGTTCACATAGAACTTCAGTAACATTTATATTTGTAAGGTGATAGCAGCAGGCCATGCATTCCCAGTGCTGTCATAATAAACTTGATAACTTGCTCCATTTCTACAATATGCAGGGGTCAATGTACTGTGTATATTTTTGGTTAATAGTGTCAGGAAGTAGAAAGCACTTACTGGTGACTGTTGTGGCTTAGTGGTCTAAGTAGAGTACTATAGTTGTCAGGGACCATGGTTGGAGACTGGCTGTGGCAACTATTTTGCATGTCAGCTACACCAGTGGCAAGAGTTGCACACACTGGCCACAACTCAATATTTGTTACTGCAGGAAAGCTGGACAATGGAGGGACAGGAGGCTACACATGTGGACAATATATAGCTCTGAGTAACCTACAGAGTGCCTAGTAGAACAGCAGGTTGTGACAAGTCAGTCAAGTGCCAGGATATAAAGGCTGCCACATCACTATGGCAGTACTGACAACAAGTCGATGGGCACTATCCATACCCCTGAAATGATAGGGTGTCACAGAATGTCCACATGTATGCCTCATATATCTGTTCTGCTTATCATAACATTCAATTGCCTGCCAAACTATTTGCAAACCAATAAAGGTTGATGTTTAAATATCAATGACAGACAGTTGAGATGCAGATGTCATAGCCATAAATAAATGCAAGATAATACAAAACCATTCTACCAACTGTGTACATTTGGAAGAGCAATATTAAGAGTCTTCCCCCATGTCTGGGCCTGTGTCTAACTGTTATATATGGGCATTTCCAGATGTCTGTCTGTAACAGTTTGACAGCTATAGCCAATCTGTAGCCCTATAATAACATTGCAACACAAACTCTCTGAAGACCACAGCAGATGTATGGGGCACAATGATGGACAAGCTTCTAAACATGTACAGTTAGAGTTATGAAGTCTGTAACCCTATTTGTGATGTTACGGCTACCCCACTCACACCATAACTACAAATACATAACAGCAACTGTGGACAAAGGCTGTGACTGGACTACAGAAGGACAAAGAGATGCATATAAGGGGAAGGGGAACCACTGGCCAGACAAACATAGAATGTGCACACTAGAACAAGTTGTGATGTAACATAGTTCCCTGCAGTGTATGGGGTCAGTAAACAAATATCTGTAAGTGCTCCCTCACATTACTATATACTGATCTGAAACTGACATATCAGGAACTCACAGTGCTATGTAGAATATACCACACATATTATGGAAAACTCTGCTCAGTCCAATGCACTCTGTACCCACACAAGGATATGACTCAGTTAATAAGGACAGCACACAACCAGGAGATCCCCAGGAAGTATATCACAGAGGTGCTGGACTGTTTACACAGGTTCATCAGTCAATCGGATGTAGCACACAAAACCCTGGACCGGTGTACAGTTATCTCTGTAATGGACTCCCACTCTTACTATAGAAGGTTATACCGGGCATGCTCCTACACTTAGAGAATTACAGTCAATGTCTAAACCCACATCGGACTATACAACTGTATTGTCCATATATGTCTTTGCATACAGACAGCTATGTACACCCTAACTGTCTCTCCCCCACCCCATCACACAGGATTACCCTCAGCTATCTGTAGGTAGCACATACATGATATATATGCATCTGTTGAGTGTGAAAGACATATATATATATATATATATATATATATATATATATATATATATATATAGGTAATATACACAAATATATCAATTATAGACAAGCAGAGACAAGGGGAGGGTGAGACAGCCAGAGACAGATAGAGAAATACAGAGAGGGATAGAGAGAGAGAGTCAGAGAGAGAGAGAGAGAGAGAGAGACCCTGAAAGGCATAGAGTGATGTCCTGCAGCAGACATTTGCACACCAGTTGTAATCAGTGGCACATGCCAGTATGAAGGTGAGCTCCATTGTGTAATAATAGTGAGGTAGGGGTTGTAATCTCACATCACCTGCATTGTGTGTGTTTGTGTGTGTGTTTGTAGGTTAAAGTATTTTGAGTCCTTTTCCAACCAGTAAACTTTCCATTGGCCTACTTTACAAGGCCTGCTGATGTCATTCACTTAGAAGCACCTTTGGACACTCTTCAACCATGTAAGATTTGTGGCGCATGCGATAAGTATGTAGCACTATAATACAGAAAACTCAATAGGTAGGGGTTCTAATCTCAGCACTGGCAACTGTGTGTGTTTATAGGTTAAAATATTTTGTGGCCTTTTCCTCCCAGTAAACTTTCCATTGCCCTACTTTACAATGCCTGTTGATGTCATTCACCTTAGAAGCACCTTTGGACACTTTTCAGCCATCTAAGCTCTCTGGCACATGTGATAAGCATGTAACACTACAGTACAGAAAACTAGATAGGTAGGGGTTGTAATCTCACCACTGGCAACTGTGTTTGCAGGTTGAAGTATTTTGAGGCCTTCTTCACCCAGTAAATTTCCCATTGCCCTACTTCATAAGGCCTGGTGATGTCATTCACCTTAGAAGTATCTTTAGACATGCTTTACGCCTGTAAGCTCCATGGCACATGTGATAAGTATGTAGCAATATAGTGCATATAACTAGATTGGTAGCAGTTCTTATCTCAGCACTGGCAACTGTGTGTTTGTAGGTTCAAATGTTTTGAGGCCTTTTCCACCCAGTAAACTTCCCATTGCTCTACTTTACAAGGCCTGCTGATGTCACTCGTCTTAGAAGTACATTTGGACACTCTTCAGCTTATAAGTTCCGTGGTGCATATAATAAATGCATAACACTGTAATGCATGTAGACAGGGGTTCTAATTTTCCACTGGCAACTGTGTGTGTTTGCAAGTTAAAGTACTTTGAGTCCTTTTCCATCCACTAGACTTCTCATTGCCCTATTTTACAAGGCCTGCTGATGTTATTCACCTCAAGCACCTTTGGAAATCCTTCAGCCATATAAGCTCTATAGCACATGTGATAACTAAGTAGTACTACAGTACAGAAAACTAGATAGATAGAGTTTCTAATCTCAACACTGGCAATTGTGATACTGAATGTGTGTGTGTGTGTGAGAGAAAATCATAACCCCTGTGTGTGTTGGTTATACCATTTTGAGGCATGTTCCACCCTGGTGACTCACATATTGCATTACTTTACAGAGCCTGTTCATGTCATCCACCTTAGATCCACTGTTGGACACTTTCTAGGCATTTAACCTCTGTGGCAGATGCGATAAGTAAGCAGCACTATAGTACATGCAACTAGGTAGGTAGGGGTTTGGATCTCAATACAGCTAACTATACTACTGCATACGTGTGTGAAGAATATCCCCTGTGGCTGTTGTGTGCATTGGTTATACCATTTTAAGGCCTGTTGACCCCCTCACCATGGCATTACTTTAAAGACCCTGTTGATGTCATCCACCTTAGATGCACCATGTTAAACTCTACAGGCCATACCAGTCATCTGTACAGATGTATGCAGAATGTCCAGATGTTTGCAACATATATGTGATCTGTGTTGCATAACAATGGGGTTTTATGACAAATCATTGGCAAATATGTGACAGGTGCTGTAGTGACAGACATGTCAGCTTCAGACATCATACCCATCTGAAAATCCATGCTGATGCAAAGTCTGTTACCCTATCACTTGTCTAGGTTTGTAAGAGTAATATGTGAGAACAGTCCCTATTTTGGGTGGTTTATCCCACCATTTATGAAGGCATTCCCAAGATTAATTGGTGTAAGAGGTTGTGAGTTATGTCCCTGGTATATAATCTCCATGGTGCATGCAATATATACATAGCACTATAGTACATACAAGTAGATTAGTAGGTGTTCTAATCTGACTCTTGCCAACTGTGTGAGTGTATGTGTTTGTATATACATATCCCCTGTGGCTGTCTTGTATGGATGGTTGTACCATTTTGTGTATCTGTTCCACCCTATTAACTCCTCCATTGCCAACCTAGTCAGGGCCCCTACAGATGTCATCCACCTTAGAAGCACAGTTACACATTTTCTAACACAAAGGCATTGCGGTGCATGCAATAGTCTTGTCAGTCTGTACTGTACATAACAAGACAGGTAGGTGTTCTAATTTGAAAAGTGTCAAATCTGTGTGCATGTGTGTTTCAATGCATGTCCCCATGTAGCAGTGTATTTGTGCGTGTGTCAGTTTATGTGTGTGTGTGTGCGCACGTGCATGCACGTGTGTGTGTGTGTGTGTGTGTGTGTGTGTGTGTGTGTGTGTGTGTGTGTGTGTGTGTGTGTGTGTGTGTGTTTGAGATGGCTCTATCATGTTAAGGGCCTGTGAATCCCCATTGGCAATCCTAATAGACCCTGCAATTGTCACCCACCTGAATAGTAGTGGCAGACACTGCAACACTATAGTAGCTCTGTGGTGCTTGTGTTATGTATATAGCAGTATTGTATGTAAAGCTAGGAAGGTAGATGTTCTATTGTCAACAAGAGGTCATGAGTGGGTTTCTGTGTATGTTATGCATATTCCCTTGCAGCAGTCTAACTGTGTTACAGCCACCAGCATATCTCTCAACCCCTCACAGAAAGGCATCTGGTTAAAGTCATATGGAAAAGTGGGGCACAGGCCAAACATTGAGCACAACATTCATATATTGCTGTGACATACATAGAAAGTAGATACTAGTACATGTTGTGCATTTGAATGCACTTTCCAAAAGGTATGTGTTGTAACATGACAATATCCATCATTAATCTGTAATGTTAGTCTGTCATGATTTTCCAACAATTTGCCAGAAAACCACAATGTTATGACAAATGGAAAAAAATATATGGCAAGCATCAGGACATAGAGGAGGAGATAGAGGGAGGTATGGCCACCCACCACCCCACCACCCTGCCATCTTTGGCATGCATGGTGTGCAAAGTGTGATGACAACTGAAACAATACAGAGACAATACAGAGAGGGACAGACAAACAACAACAAACATTTATAAATTGCACTTGCATTTGCATAGAGCAGTCATTGCCTCCTTAATGTTATGACAAATAGTAAAATAGTAAGGTAATGTCACACAAAGAAAGTCCTGCAAACAAACAAAAGTCCTGTGTGTGCTGTTGCTGCCGTTGGTATGGTATGTCCTGCCAACTGTCACGTTACTATGAAACGTGCCCCTCAGTCCACATTTGATAAGATGGCAAGTATAGGTATGAATGTAAGTACTGACTAAGGCTGTATCAACTGTAAGTATTGTGCAGTCTGTCATTGAGCCACAAACTGCTGTTAACACACTATGGTTGACATTACCTCTGAATAGTCCTCAGTCAGTACAACAATACATTAGCAGCATAGCTGGTCTGCTATGCACCTATGCAGACATCTGCAGAAAATGTAAAGGCTGTGTTAACATCCACAAAGCTCAGCCATGGTCCTCAACACCTTTTCCATGCAGACAGCTTGTAATCAGTCCTGCTCCACTGGATATCAATCAGGTTATTCACAGGTGTCTATGGCATTCCTAGATGGCAATGTTGTGCTCAGCCCTTCAACAGCTGCTCCATATATGAGAGTATAACTCTATGTGCATTACTGGCACGAGAGGCCTAAATTGCATATGAGACACATGCTGGAGAGTCAGGTTTGGCTCCCAGAGGTACTGCATCAAGGTTGAGAGAATTGAAAATAAAATCTGTCCTTGGGCTTCAACCTGTATCCAGCAATGGTAGGGGCAACAGGTGATGATCAATGATTCTGTTGGGGATAAAGTAATGGCTAGGCTTGTAAGGGACCCAAGGCCAGTACTCTAGTAACCTCCACTGTATTTATGAACCTGTGATCCTACTGAACACCCAGGTGACATGTATGAAGGCTAGCTGGCTGAGTCAAGGGGTATGCATGCAAGGTTATGCTGCCTGCCCCCATTGTCCCTCACACACTGTTGCATGCATACACACCTAGGTAAACATGCACATATACAGGCATACCTTGGTGATGAAAAGGTCTCTGTGTTCCCACTTCACCATACTCAGCTTTGGTAATGGCAGCAGCTCCCCAAAACGTACACACACAGACACCTGGAACAGAGACAGAATAAAGTCTGTGAGACAACAGTCAGTCAGCAGTACTAACAGCAATAAAGCATCATGGCACAAAGGTACATACACTTTGATGTGTATCCATGACAATTGCCAGCAGACAGCACCTCACACGGCATAACAGTAGTATACTACACACTGCCATTGCCTTTACTATACTCACCATGTGCATCAGACACATATTAGCATGTCTCTGCATCAATGGTATCGATAACAGGGATGTGGCACAGGTATCATCACATGGACAGGATGTGGTGTGAGATTGTCAAAGGCCTAGGCTGTGCCATACAGTTAACATCATGTGTGTGTGTCTGGAGGGGTGGTGATCAGGTGGGCCATGGAGAGGAATTGTGTATGTCTGGTGGTGACCTGCATGTGATAGTAATGTGTGAGTGTGTCTATGCACACAGTCAAGCCATGTGCTAGCCCTACATGAGGGTATGTTGGACAGTCATGGACTTACATGGCAGGATGTACAGTTCACCATCTCCAGTCACAGACACAGGAACTGGTTCTGCCAAGAGTGTCACTGGCACCAGCATGCCCAAGGCCAGACGTAGTACTACTTCCTGACAGTGACCGCTGTCTGCTGGGTCTATGTCCAGGCCAGGACCACATGCCCAAGCCCTGCTACATTGTGGTGTGGACAGCACCCTCCCTTGTGCTGGTGGTACTGCTACTACAGGAGTGAGAAAGTGCATGGCCATGTGGGCTCTCAGCTGATGTTGTTGCTGACCTACATCGCCATGTCCAATGCCCTACTCCCACCACATGTTCAAGCATAGACTTTGCATGGTTAAGAACTGACAATGCCTCACCCCAGCACCTATCCATGACATCAGCTAAATGACATATGGCATCACCACTGGCATGGAGGGTGTCACACTTGTCAGGAAGTGTTCCATCCATGACCCTGAGCATCCAATCAGTGTACTGTTCTCAATGTGCCTGTGCCTCCATTATGGACCACAACATGCATCGGGTGACACATGCTTTGACAGCTCTGACAGTGCTGGATGGACAGCAGCCCTCCTTTGAGCACCCCAGTCAATCTGCTTGTGTGGGACTTCACCAGCTCTCTGGCTATGGCTAGTGTCTACAGTTACAGATGCCACAGTCTCCACACTACCCTATTTGATGCCACCAGCCTCCAACTGTCCAATATCTGTGGATGCGGGGACTCGGTATGTGTGGGCATACTGACCATGTGCAGGGAAATTGTGGGTGGAAGTGGGATGTCAACCAATTTATACAGATTCAACCCCCAACAACCCCACCTATTCCTCACTATGGCCACCATTATCATGAGAGTCTGATGAGAGACTGACATCAGGTTGTGAAGGGGAGAGATCCCATCTACCATGTTCACCTGTGAGGGGAAGACAACATAAGTAAATTACTTCCTGGACTATAATGTTTGCTGATCCACACACACACACACACACACACACACACACACACACACACACACACACACACACACACACACACAGATGAGGTGCCACAAAGGTGTTATACAAACCACAGCTTCTGACTGATGCCATGCACAACACACAATCAGACCACAACAGACACATTCTGGACAGGCCATCAACAACATGCAGTGCAGCCACGTCCAGTTTATGTTGCTACTACTATACACCTGTGAGATACATGAGAAGTGGGAGTATGTAATGGACCTTCATCTAACACACAGTGCACCCATGTACACACTACTAATGTACCCCTGTATAGTGCAGTGGCTACACCTACACAAAAGTATGTGCCAATATGTTACAGCTCCGGTGAATAGGTTCCTATGATGAACAATGTGATGCACTGCAGTGAACCCCACCAAAAGTGAACATGCACATATTGCAGTATGGCTAATCTTAACTATTGTGTCTATAGAAAAATGGCTGCCCTTAACATGCCTATGTTGTAGGTGAGCCACAACATGACAGTTCCACACTCATCAGCTTCAGGTTGATGCTCCCCAGGCACACCAGCGGGATCTATGGAGTTGTGGGGGAGAGTTATTGTAAGCACACACATACATGTGGTATTGGTACAGGATAGTATATGCATTTATGAACATGTACACTACAAGCTGTGATACTACCCAAATTGCTGACATTCACAATATGTGTGCACATGTGTGCATTACAAGTCACCACCCACAAATGCAGATTGAACTGACATACGCATACAGGTATGCAAAGGCTGCCACTATGAATGCTACAGTATTAACGTGATGCCCACCGGGACCTTACCTGGACACTCCTCGTCTGTGGAATCTGTGACACCCACCTCCACAACATATGTAGTCATGGTTTCTTGAGAGGTGGTGGCTGAACCAAGGTTTGCAAGGAACTCCTCAGTGCCTGAGAGGGTGCTTGAGTAGCAGGCCCTCCAACTGTGCCAGCATGGTCCCTGAACACAGCTGCAGCCCTTTGCCATACATTGTGTATGAGGTCTGTGGCACGTTGTTGGACCTGTTCATAGCCCTTGTCCCGGTGGCCCACATTATTGACTGTTGCTACCAGTTCTGCCCACAAAGCATTGCGTTGTTGCAGGTTTTGTTGGCTCCTTCCCAACAGTACCCGGTGATGGATTCTGAGGGCATTGATGATTGCAGGTGTCTCGGCTTCTGAGAACAGTAGGGTCCATCTTCTGCACATCCCACATGAAAGACATGAGCAGGGGGAACACATCACAGGACTGCATACATTGGCCACCATTATGTATAGACCTTGCACATTCTCTTTTGCCAGCACTATCCAATGCTAATGCCCACATCATACCCCTGACATCTATCAGCACATCATCTGTGTGGGTATTGGCAACATACTGGCATTACAGCATGCTTTGCCCCCCTGATCCTGATGTTTCATGTTCCCCCCAATGAGGACCATTAATGTGCATAATTCTCTGTTCGTCATTCACATCACACAGCACATGCAGCAGCTGGGGACATCACAGAGGTTCCTCACCAGGGAATAGTAGACCAGGAAACATCTACTGTACATCTATAGGCTATAAGGCCAACCCTCTACCTGGTTTAATATATACTCCTCAGAAGTGACCTCACTGTGGCATGCAAGGCAATAGCAGACTCCACATTGCTGGGACTGCTGCATGAGTGCAAGTCATGCTCCACTCTGTTAACACACACACACACACACACACACACACACACACACACACACACACACACACACACACACACACGCACATACACACACACACACAAAACCTCCACCTGGTGAGTGACCTGAACTGGTCTTGTTGGCACCTCACATGTGTGTCCCACTCAATCACCCTGTGGTGGAGTGGGCACCATGTCCACATCAGGCAAGGTAGCTACCTACACCTTTGTGCGTGTAACCTGGTCAACTGGATGGTTAACAGCACATAGACCCTTGGGATACCACCTGTGTCCCTATTGGATGGGGACATCAGCTGCTGCCTTGCATACACATGGGCTAACATGTGGCCTAGGCATATGGCTGCTCAGGGCCCATAGCCTAGTAACCTCATTTGGTACCAGGAATACCAGAAATGGCCAGAATGCTGTGACAGACTGTGTTGTTATGTATCCACACACTTTACTGCCATTGACTGCTGGGTGTCCCCTATGGGCAATGTTACAGTACTATGCCATCCAGCCTATATCCAATAAATAGGTAAGTACTACTACATGTGAATGTGGACATTCCAGGAAATTCTGAGGTACACAATAACAGAGAGCAGTGCATATGTGGTGTAGGGTGATCCCCTCATAGGTGTCTGACATCTGCAGTACTCAGATGTTTGTGGAATGTGTACATGTGCCTGATAGATGTAGACCCTCCCCAGTCAGAAAAATGTGTATTTCTGGACACCAGTTGGATAATATGTGATGGTTGTCTACAGAGTTTGGGGAATGTGTCTGTGACATGCCAGACCCCTGGGGGCACAGTAATGGTACATGAATATCTGGTACTGTATCCATTCATAGGTTCATAGGTTCATAGGTTGGTATTAGGCTATCAGCCCTAGGGCCTATACAAGCCTAGCCATAACAATTCCCTGGCTATTTCTTCCCACAGTATTTACTTCCCTGGACCCCTGCCTAGCAGGACAACTGACATGATCCCCGGGTGAATTTCCTATCTCCCATCCAGTCATCAAGGTTTCTTTTGAAGAGGGCCAAAGAGGCACTCTGCTTGACATGTATGGGCAGTCTATTCCAGAGTCTGGGAGTCTCTGTGTCAGGAACCCATCCTTCCAGCATGTTTTGTTCATTGTGATGACAAGGTTTAGATCCCTGGAGCATGTGTCTCTGAGGGATTAGGATTTCTTTAAGTGTAGCATGTCCAACAGCTCTGGGTTTCACATGGCCTTGTATGTTAAGCAGAGATGGCCTCTGAGTACATGATATGCGACAGAGTATAGGTGGAGTTTTTTTAGACGGTCAGCATAGGGCATCTGCTTTAGGCCTGTGACTCTTACATTGTATTCTCAGTATGTATGCACTGCTGCTGAGCCAGAGCCAGCATCTTCCCACTACTAGTACCTATAACCTGCTGTCCTGCTGCACGGTCTCACCAGGTATGCTAGTTATAGGTGTCAGGCAATCAGATACAGGTGTAGGTACACACTGACCTTACCAGAGTAAGTCAGGGAGACCTGGATAATCTGTGAAATACTCCTGCATGACATTGGCAGACTGAGAGGGGGTCAATGACAGTACATGATGTGATATGCCAGCTGTATCCACCATTACTTACTGTCAGTGTGATGCCCCTGCACTGGCCCAGTAATCAAGGAGCATCAGTCCTCACCACTAGCACCAGTGAGGGATGTACACAATAGGAGGATGACAAGTACACACACAGTAAAGTACAATTACCCTTAAGAGCACACAGAGATTACAGTCAGTATGGGGCTGGTTTCTCCCTCTCTCTCCAGATCCCCAATAAGATTCCCCACTGGCACAGCTATATGGTTAACATCTCAGCAGAACAGTCAAGCCAAAACCTCCATCACCTTCTCTGTCCGACCAGTGTTTTGTGTCCCTGCCCAAGTAGCTGACACACACTTTCAGATTTGATTTATAAATCAAACACACATACACTCCTAGGAAAGGCAGGCACATGTTTACTAGCTTTGGTCCCTTCTGCCCAAACTAAAAGGTAGTCATGTCTGCCATAATCCAGCTCTTTATCAGCTACTCTAAGGTCCTTACCAAAGGATGATGAATCCTACTGTGTGATGTGCCTGTTATGCAAATGGTAAGTGTGACCAAGATGAAGGCTATTGGAGTGAGCTATACAGTGTCACCAAATACATATGCAAGTACTCTAAGAGCTTACTTAGCTCTACACAGACCAGCCACAATTAAAAGGTTTAACTATATATATTAATAACTAATAAAGGAACAAGACAATGCTAATTTAATACAGTAACTACAGAGTTCAGAATCACACAAAATATTTCAAGACAACATTGCAGGACAGTCTCAAATAAATACAGCAAACATCTAAAGTAATCTTTACTATATTCCAATCTATATGTAAACAAAATTACTTTTCCCTATTTCCTTACTATTAGCAAGGCAAATGCAGATGAGTGGATGCTGTCAGATACAATGACACATATAAAAAGCAAAGGTCTTTCTCTGAGACAGGTCTGAAATTAATAATCAACATTACAGCTGGGTTAGCTCAGATGATATCACTCTTTGTCACCTGCCTTCAGTTCCCAGGCTAACAGCAACTAACATACATTTTAACATCTCTGTGTCAGAGGTACATATCTGTCAGATGTTTGTGTAGAAGTGGAATTCATAACATAGTTAAAACAGTTTTACATTTTCAACCTAGTAATTATTTGTGTTTGAAGACAATACAAAAACCTCTAGTTGTAGACAGTTATGTCTGCTTGCTGCACTGAAACTGAAATAACACATTCGTAACACAAGTTCAAATTATTTTCTTGAAGTTTTGCAAGTTATCTCAGTATGTTTGAGGCTTCCAGCTTCTACTATTAATACATACACTTGCACAGGTATTAGTTTATATACATTTCTGTTCTTTACAGTACGGTACACTGTGGTTACACTTTTAAAGCTCAGTCATACCTCTCAACCTCTTAGAGCAAGACATCTGGACAAAGGCACAAATAAAGGGGGGACAAAGGCACAAAAATACTGACACTTTCTAAATATTGCCCTTACAAACTTAGACAGTTGATAGAATAACAGGTTTTGCATTCTCATGACTTTTCTGAAGGATATGTCATCTGTCATTCAAATGTGTGCTAATATTTTATGACTTCAGTCTTTAATGATTTGACAGTGATTTGCCAGAAAATACAAAAATGTATTAGAAAATGACTAAAAATATGAGGCACAAATATGGACATTCTGCAAAAATTTGGACAGCTGAGATGTATGAGTTCAGTACATAACATACAGTTCAACACACACTTCTGCACCAGTAGTTTAATATCCACATAACATATGTATAACATTTGTAAGACAAGCATATAAATCATATTAATATTCACAAATGACAAATGATTATTTACATCCCAGTTATCTGGGCTAGCAGTGTCACAGTCAGTATTGTACAACAGACAATTCAGTAGTAGTCATATGTGAGATGACCATTGCTGGGGTAACTCAGGGGTCAGAGCTGTGATCTATGTCACTGCAGACAGAGCCATCAGGGATGGCTGTAGGTACTGGACAGCAGACTAACAGCAACATGTCAGTCCAGAAAGTGTTGTTGAGACCTACTGTTTAAATTCCTATTTCCAATTACTGCATCCCCCATTTGTATTCCATTACATGCTTAATTGTATGACATACCTGGTATATTGCTGTACTCCTTTGTGAGATGAAATCCACTTGTAGTGTTATAAAGAATTGCAGTCTGTCTTCATGAAGAAAGTGTCAGACCTGTTTTCCATTGCCAGCAGCTTGCCTTTTGTAGGTAATTGTCATGAACAGGTGATGGCCTGTGTACCAGATAGAGGTACAGAGTCAACATTATGGCAGGTGTATTTGTAAGACACATGTGCACACATACAGTGTGTAACACAGGATTAGCATGGACATGTGCGTTCTGATGGGTATGACATGTGACACTGACCTTTCTGTCATGATTTTGTAACCCCAATCTGCACTGCCTTGCCAGTATATCGGCACACAGTGTAGATTTTATGATGACCCTGCCATAAATTGGGGGCACAACTTTGGATATTCAGCAAGAGTCTGTGCAGTTGTCAGCTCTACATGATATTGTAGGCCTCTCATATATCCAGCATCATTTATTTGTCTGTGTACTGGTTATGTGTTTGTGTCAGAGACCCACATATACTGTGATTTGGGCCACTATATATAGGAGTACTGTGTGACTGGCAATAAGGACATGTTTTCAAAAAAAGTTGTTGTACTCCAGAGTTCAGTTGGCTTAATGGTATGCTGCTCTGACTGAATTTCAGATGGTTCTGGGTCCAAAATTTGGCAGTGGTGTCTTTTTTCCCTAAAGTTATATCACTGTAGTGCATGCTATATTTACAAAAGAATCAACAATTCCCAAGAGTTGCTTTGGTGTAGCAGTGTGTTCCTCTGACTTTAGTTCAGAAGGTACTAGTTCAATACTTGGCAGCTTTGCCTTTTTTTTCTAATGTTACATGACTGCACTGCAAGATGTATTTACAAAAGCAGTGCTAATTCCCCAGAGCTGGATTGGCTTTGTGGTGCATTACTCCGACTATAGTGCACAAGTTCCTGGGTTTGCCAACTTTCTTTCCCCTAATGTTACATGACTGTACTGCATGATATACTTACAAAAGCAATAGTAATTCCCTCAGCTGTTTTGGCATAGTGGTGCATTGCTCTGACTCTAGTGCGCAGGGTGCTGGGTTCAAGACTTGCTGGGGCTGTTTATTTTGTTGCTGGACAGAACAGTGGCTGAATGAGTTAGAGTGATTAAAGCAGTTTTAAGTGGGTTTGCGTGGTTTTGCATGATGCTAAGTGGTGCCAAGAGATGCTTGGGTTCCCTTAGCTTCACTTAGCGATGCTTGCTCCCACTTAAACCCATGCTATTTCCAAAAAAATAAAAGAAAAAGGGTTCATAGGAAAGTGGTGAAATGGGAACAAGCAGGGGGAAAACATCATGAAAGGCAGCTAAGGATGTGCAGGATGGGTGTAGGAAAGGACCATAGCTCTCCATTTCTTGTGCAGCAACAGCTGTGGGTGATGTGGACAATTTGGAATTTAGAGCCTCACACCACACAGGGAGGGGTGTGGATGATATACATTTGTTGAGTGATTCATGGGTAAATTGATTAACGACAGTGTATGTGGAGCAAAATGGAGAGCTATGTATGAGGCAAGATTTTTTTGGGGGACAGATGCCCCCTTTTTTAAGGTTAGAGTAGGATGATGGAGAAGGGTTGTAGGTACTTGTGGGGAGGTACGTTGGGTAGGAGAGGTTGCTTTTGCAAACAGACAAGACAGCAGACAGGGGTGGTGTATGACAAATAAGGGGGTAAACACCTTGGATGGGGAGGGTGGTTGGGAATCAGAGGGCCACTGGCCCCCAGATGGAAACAGTGGGACTAAGGTCTCCACCCATGGGCAGTTGCCACTGCCCCTTCACATCCCCAAAGTTGGCTGTGCTGGGAGCTGGACAATGGGGCCAGCCTGCCCCTCAAGGTGTGCTAGTCTGCTTTTGATCTGGTGCAGGTGGACATCCAAGTCGTGCTGGATGACCTCTGAAGTGGTATTGGGTGACAGGGTCTTCTCCATGCAGATGCCCGGGGGGGTGGGCCCCATCCCCTGAGGTGGTTCCACCTGAGGGTAGTGCAGGACCAACAGAGGAAGCAGCTCAAGGTTGGGTTCCAGATGAGCTGTGACCTAGTGCCATGGTCAGATAGGCTGGACAGGTGGATCTGCTGGGATCTGCCTAGCCAAACACGCTATAGTGTTGAGGTTTGTCAAAGTGTATTGGTTAGTCATGAACAAAACATTTCAACTTTATTTATAACAGCATGAATAGGTGTTCCAATTAACCCAGAACAATAAGATTGGAAAAATTGCATAGCAAACAAAACACATGCATAAATGGAATAACAGTCATTATTTTAACAGCATGACAGTAACAGTTATGCCAACAGGCCACCAACAATGGAATTTGAATAAAGGTATGTTGGTATGCAACCACTGAAATATATGAACAATAACAGAACACAATTCCCAACATTAGGTTTTGAGAACAACATACACTTAGTATATGGATAATAATTACTGATGCAGATAAGGGATGGGGGAGAGAAAAACAGTCCATTACCAACTGTATAGGCTATATTTTTCACAACACTTCTGCTCAATACTCTACAGGTCTGCCTTCACTTTACATCTACATGAGGCCTATAGCTACTGTAGCATGTAAATACCCGTTAATATGTTGACCTGGAATGCTATGGGGCAAGCTGTAACAACTCTAGGTATATCACTAGAGGGGACTTGTACATGTCATAGTTAAATATATGACTAACAAGGTGTATCCTGCACTAATGTTGTGTGAGTGTTCTAATGGCATACTTCTACTGGATTTATATCTGTGTGTAAGGTCATTGGCAACAGTGATCACTAGCCATGACAGTGTGACACTTGAGAGACATGTATCGGGAAGAGTGCAGGGAGTATATAGCTATCCGACTGTCATTTGTAGGCATGGAGTTGGACACTGAAACATTTGTACATAGTTTATTTGTATACCCTTCATACAGCTAATACTAACATTTCTTTACCTGTGAGCCCTGTGGAGAAAATATCTGTTAACATTAATTGACTGTTTCTACAAACACTCAGGATTACTTGTGTGTAACTATAAACACATCTCTGTAACAGTCCCTGGATTCAAATCATGGTCTGTGTCTGCAAAAATGGACAGTATATCTATTTCTTATCACACTTAGCTACTGGGACACTGCTGTCTGCTGCTTGACTGATGTGTGCCTAAAACTCACTTGGTTACAAAGTCTGACCTTGTAATATAAGTGGAGTGTCACAGAAAACAGTAGTGACAGTTGAACATACATGCCTAAGAGTCATACATGATAGTGAACTGTGTGTTAATACTTTGAATGCAGGTGTACATATTTAACCCCTATTGGATGTGATTATGTATGATCTGTACAGACCATAGCAGGGTGCTGGGTTGCATACCTGACCCATACACATTTGCACATGATATATTTGCAATATCCACTTATTACAGTTTCATACTTGCCTAGTACTGCGGTGGTGGTGCTGCGGTAGCGTTGTTGCCTCACAGTTAGATGTTGCCCGTTCAATTCTCAGTTAGAGCGTCTTCTGTATGGTGACATGGTTGAATGGGCATTCCTTCATTGAATGTTGTCTATTAGGCCCGGAAAGCCAGCACGTAAAAATCTACTGCCAATCATTAGCAGACCAGAGTTCTGCTGTGGTGACCCCTAACTGGGAAAAGCCAAAAGACACAAACAAACATTTTCATACTTGCCTGCATCAGCATACCTACATTCAGGGCTACATATAGCTAAAATACAAAGGTTAACACAGGACAATGCTGGTGGGAACAGACTATAATTCATTACACATTGGTATTCAAGATTCAGATCTTAGTGCAGAAAATATATAAATTTTCATTGTATCTTATTTTACAGCTCCACATCTAAAGTTTGGCATAACAGCTGGTTATCAGACAAACCTCAGTGAATTCATGCTCTCATAGCCAAATTTGCTGTGTAGCACCTGAACACTTGTATTTCTTCCACAACAGACCAGATTAAACACAACAGTTTGTGGGAATAAGCTTTATTTAGGATGAAATGACACAGTTGTTTATTACATTCAAAATTCTAACTTTGGTTGTACTGCATATCCTGTAGATGATGAATGAATGTCATTTATTACTTTCACAGTAGCAATAACAGTGTAGTTTATTAGAAGATTCATTCCTACACAGTATTACTACAGTATTGGCTTTCTTTCATCAATAGTAGACTGTTTGCTGCCTTCATCTGTATTACACAGTACTTGGCATTATTCACTTATATCAATGTTGGTCTAATGACACATTTATTCAGTACACTCAGAACTCACTATACCTAATGGCAGTAACAATTACACTTTCTTATTTATTGAAGTATATATTGCAAGTTAGATCTGTACTCAACACACTGTCAGTGCAGCCTCACCAGTCATCATGCATGGGCCTCAATGTTACAAGCCCTCTCCTCTGCAGCTGTGGGGGGAAAACACACCATTATATATACCTTCTTATCAGATATTCATAGTAAAATTTGATAAATCACCAGTTGATATACTTACAAACTCCTGGGACATTCTGCGCCTGAGCATCTTGGATCCACTGGGCCAAGAGCACCCCCTTCTTCCATCTCAGGTGATCATAATGATGATGGACCTGCTCACCAGTGTGGGGGATGCCAGTGGGATTGGTGAGGTCATGTGCCAGACAGTCCCAGGCCTCAGACTTCTATTCTGAGCCCTGGTACTGGTCCTGCAGCAGTCTGTCATCATGGTTCTTAATGAGGAGCCCAGCCATGACCCTGGACTCCAACATGTCCCAGCGCTGAACCCAAAAGCACGTTCCCTCTCCAGCACCTGCCATAGTTCTTACAGGGATCAAACACTAACAGTTTCTGCCTGTATTCCTGTATGTGCAGTTTAAATACAGTGATTTTCCCACCCTTTGCCACCACTGGACCATTTTTAAAAATGCTGAGCAAAGCTCAGCAGTGTGCAAACCTGCTAAGCTGAGTTTAGCAGTGCTTAAAGTGACAAATGCATAGCAGTGCTTAGCGGTGCGCAAATCTGTTCAATTGAGGTGGGGAGGACTTATAATGGGACTCCTTAGCAATGATCAAACCAGCTAAGTAGAGCTAAGCACTGCTAAGTATCGCTCAGACAGGTCCTGTTTGAGCATTGCTTAGCCTGTCTTAGACGTGCTTAGCAAAACTGAGCTAAGGGCAAACAAAATTTTTCATTTAAAAAATAAGAATTGGGTATTAATTACTCATTATTGATACATTATTATCAAGTGTATATATATTTTAGTTTACATGACCTTCCCTATGTGCTTTCATTACATTACATTGGGGTGTGACTGTACTGTATCGGACACTTGTGTTTAAATGGTGGTTTTCACCTTATATCTCCACTGACACTGGGATTCTGGACCAGCTACATTACCCTGGTTAACAAATATCAATGACTACATCAATAAATAAAATAAAAATTAATATACAAATGCTTTCCCATGTAAAAGCTGAATGACCTGTCTTGGTATTTGAACCATGCACCTACTACACACGAAACGGTGACTCTAACTACTCACCTAACTTGGCTATGCAGATTTCAGCTATACATTTCTATATAGCATCTCGATTCATTTAAGCACTGCTGAGCAAAGCGGCATGCCATGCAAACCTGCTCAGCTTTGCTTAAACTTTGAAGAAAAAGAAATAAAAAAAAAATTAACCATAAGTTACACATTAAACAATGTCCTTCAAATTATTAAATAAGTGTCCAAGGACAATTTCTTTATTGTTTATCTGCAAGCACTGTAGCACGCCCCCTAGCACTGATTCAGTATCCGTGTACATGGCTCCTCCTCAGTAGCATGCCTTCATTAATATGCAAGGTGCACTGCCGAGAGGGAGATGTGGACACCGACACCATTCACTCTGTGTAGGAATAACACTATTCCTACATGGAGTTTATTAAATCCAGGGGTTAGAAAGTTGCTAGAATAACAGGATTTGCTTTAACATACATTTATCTGAAGGATTTGAAGTCTGAAACTCAAATGTATATCATTATTTAGTGACTTCAGTCACCAAGATCATCACAGTGATTTGCCGTTAAATCACAAATTTTATGAAGAGCAGACTAAAAATATAAGGCAAAAATCTGGGCATTCTGCAAAAATCTGGATATTTCAGAGGTATGATGGGAACAAATAGGAGCACCCAGACCAAAGGATGCTTTATAGTACTCAGACAGTTAGGCAGAGCATATGTGTGTCAGACTGTACTGCTTAAATAACCTTTGGAATTTCCTAAATAAGAAAAAAGTAGATATGCCACTAGTTAGTGTTTTGAAGAGTAGGGCTATTATAGTGTAATCTGATTTTGATTTTTAACATAGCATTATATATTTTAAACTATTTATTAATTTATTTATTTATTAATTACTGAACACTATAGTGGACTAACATGTTTCAATATTTGTTGTTAATTTTATTTATTGGGTGATTTATTTATTTATTCATGATATTGTAATATGTTCATAGGTTCATAGGTGTGTACTAGGCTAATGACCCTGGAGCCTTTACAAGCCTAGCCCATAGGATAACACTGGCATTGTGCCACCTGACCTTAGTTCCTAGTGCCTCTGTCAAATAGAGCCACTGGAGTGATCCCCAGGGTGAATTTTCTTTTTCCCATCCACTCATCAAGATTTCTCTTGAAGAGGGCCAGTGCTCTGTTTGACATGTATGGGAAGTCTATTCCATAGCATGGGCAGTCTCTGGGTTATGAACCTGTCCCTCCAGCTTGTTCTGTTGATTGTGGTAATGAAGTTGAGGTCTCTGGAGCATGTGGTGCAGAGGGATTGGGATTTCTTTAGATGTAGCATTTCTAACAGAGCTGGGTCAGACATGGCTTTGTAAGTCAAGCAGACATCGGCTCTAAGTAGGCGATATGAGACAGTGAATAGTTGGAGTTTTTTGAGTCTGTCCATATAGGACAAGTGTTTAAGGCCTAGGATTCTCTTTGTGAGGTACTTTTGCGGCCTCTCCAGTTGTTGCAGGTGTCTAGTGAGGTACATGCCAAGTGCGGCATTGTACTTGATGATTGGCCTAATGAGGAAAGAGTTGAGGGAGACAATGACCTCTTTCTTCTTGGATGCAAAACCCTTAGTAATGAGATGTGCCACATAGATGGACTTTCTGACCACAGTGGCAATGTGGTTGTCAAAAGAGAGGTTGCTGTCAACCTGTGTTCCCAGATGTCTTATAACACCGTCTGTGTTCAATGGACTATCATCAGTGTGGCAATTCATGGGAACTGGGCTTTTCCCAAAGGGGATGATGACACATTTTTCGGCATTGAGCTTAAGGCCATGGTTCTCACACCAGTCAGTGGTTTCAGTGAGGCCATTCTGTAGGATGTCAACATCTCTTGGGGAGTTAATAATAGCTCCCAACTTGCAATCATCTGTGAATTTTCTCAGCCATAGTCTCTACATGTTGGCCTGAACTTCAGAGAAGTAGATACCAAACAGGAGAGGACCCAGGACCGAATCCTGTGGAACTCCACTCATGACTGGTCAGCAGTCTGACTTGGAGTCAGCTACTTTCACACTGTGGTTTCTATCTGTGAGACAGTTTGCAACCCACCTAGTGATATAATAGTTGATGCCTAGCTTAGTGAGTTTTTCTATGATTCCTGAGTGGGGAATGGTATCAAAGGCCTTGGCCAGATCAAGGAAGGCTCTATGAACCACCTTGCCTTCATCCACAGCTCTGGTGACTGACTCAAATAAGTCGACCAGGTTGAGCAGGCATGATCTACCCTTAACAAAACCAAACTGTGTGGGATCCAGAGTTTGGAGATTCCCCATATCCTTGTTTATTATGTCCATGATGATGTGTTTCATAGCTTTGCATATCAGACTCATCAGGCTAATCGGGAGATAGTTCCCAGTGTCTGTCATTGCTCATTTTTGGAAAGAGATGACTGTAGCAGTGCGCCATTTGGTAGGGATAAAGTCTGAGGTGAGTTTGTGATTGAACAAGGCACACAGGTGAGGTGCCAGTTCACTCTGTAGTTCATGTAGAACACAGCCAGGGATATTGTCAGGTCCCATAGAAGCTGTATTCATGGCCTTGGACAGTGGTGTTTTAACCTGTGCAGTAGTAAAACTGGGTGCCTGGGAATCTACTGGTATTGTGATTGGTCCTTTGGTGGGGGAGAGAGGGGTAAAGTTGGCACTGAATCTGTCAGCCAGTATATTGGCAATGTCTGTTGGCTCAGTATAGGAGGTGCCATTGTGCGGTAGCTCAGAGCAAATCTGAGTATTGCCGTGGAAATTCTTTACATAACTATAAAAAGCCTTGTGATTGTCTTTACTATCTGCTGCAATTCTGTTTTCATAGCTAGCTTTAGAGGATTTGATGAGGGATCTCAACTTTTTGTTGAGGCTGATAAGGGAGTTTCTCCAGTCTTGGGACTTTACCTTATTCCGCATCAGTTTCCTCCTTCTGTTGTAGAGTTTGTTTATGGCAAGGGAAGACCAGCTTGGCTTCCTTTTTTTGGAGGAGAGTGTCTTGGTTCTGTTGGGTATAGAGAGATCCATGCATTTGTGTACATGTTCGTAAAGTGCATTGGTGTATGATCTGGCGGTCATGCAACTATTCTCCAATTGCATGGGTGTCAGGAAGTTAGCCACCTCTGTTGTTAGGAGCCCAAAGTAAGCTTTGAAGAAGTTTTTCATGGTGTTACCTTTGTGGGTGGGGGGTTGTGAATTTCCAAGGCGATTAGTTTGTGGTTGAATCTAACCAGGGAGGAGTTGACTATTGGTGTAGAGCAATGGTTGCCCATGTTAGTAATGACCAGATCAAGGATGTTGCTACCTCTAGTGGGGTTAAGAACGAGCTGGTCCAGCGCATTGAAATTAATGAATTCCAGGAAATATTGGGCAAGTGTATTAGTACATGAGTAGTTTTCCTAGTTAATTGAGGGGTAGTTGAAGTTGCCCAGTATGAGAGTGTTAGGTTAGACCCTAATATTCTCCAGGGTGCTTAGGATGTGGAGTGTGAGTCTTGGGACATGATTGGGGACCTATAGCAGGCTATGACCTGAATCGCTGTCTTACCCATTGTTAACTGCACCTGAATTATCTCAGATGCTTTATGTTGAGCTTACAGTCTGGAGGTGTGCCCATCCTTTATGAATATGGAAACGCCACAGCCTTTGGAGCTTCGGACCAAGTTCTGGGGCTGAAAGGTATGGAATGAGTTATAGCCTGGTAGTACTGGGGTGCTTTCTGCTGCCTTGAACCAGGTCTCTGTTACAGCATAAATGTCAATGTTCTCCATTTTAAGGAGTGCTTTGAGAGAGTGCATTTTGAGGTTCAGACTTCTAGCGTTGAGCAGCATGATCCTCAGGTTGCATTTGTTTGTAGCTATTATGGTGGTAATTTGGTGTTTTGGAACACCCCCTAAAAAGGCACTTTAGAGGTGGCAAGAGCCTTGGCCAGTATCTGGAAGCCCATGGGTGACAGATGCAGGCCATCTCTGGAGAAGCATCAAGGTCTGTCAATCATGTCATCCCAAGCAGACAGATACTGGATCCCCTTAGAATGACACCAGAAACTTAGCCAATTGTTAAAATCAGGTAGGGACTCCTCCTGCAATTACTCCCTACCCTCCTCCCCCACCAGGAATGCATAGGACAGAAGTTATATAATGGCCTGATAACAACGGAACCATCTTTAAAACACACTAATACTTCTCTTCTGCAGTCATCTCCCCTCTCTGTGAAGTCTGCTCACTGTAAGTTGTTTTCTTTTTCTGTTTTTTTGCAACAACTGATCCCACTGTACTCTGGAATAATGTTACAGACATTTTGACTGAATTAATAATCTAATAATCTCATTAACTATAGTTCTACATTAAAAGACAAAATAAAAAAGAAACAAATTAAAGCTACAAGAGAATTTGGTAGGGAACTTGTAATATACTTACACCCCTTCATTTCTCATTCTCACTGCTTTTCCCAAACCCTGCATACAGATTGGCTCCACACTCTTGCGGTCTGGTTGGCCCCGCTCCGTTTGCCTAAGGCTCACTCACTCCCCTACCCTGCCCCCAATTCCCATCTGCCCACACTACTCCTACTTTTATTCTAACCTCTCATCACCTGACCACACCTTATACCAATCAGTTACCTCTACTCCTTAAAACAATCCACACCCACTATCTAGCTCCTTGCCTTAAACAATAACAAAGCAGCAACTAGCTATGCTTTCACATCTACCTCGACCTATAAACCATAGCAATGCTTACACTAAACTACTACTCCCACAAAAAACAAAAATCACCTTAGGATTTCTCTTCCTAACCCTCACATACCTAACAAACATCACTTGTATACACACAAACACTCCACCGGAAATCACTTTATTCCATACGACTCATAGTTCCATAAAGACAAACTCACACATACACTTTCCTATCAGTCCCACACTATTTAGAGACAGCTCAATACTGCACATACTTAAATTCCACATAACTGCATCTTATACTACAAAAATATCATTCAGCTCCAACTTAGAAATAGCACTTACAGTTAAACACATACTACTGATCACAAAGCACCTACTTATATCAGGTGACATACATCCAAACCCAAGTCCACTTACTACCGCACCTCAAACAAACAAAACTCTGACCTGCTAATTCTCAACATCAACACCAGGAGCACATCCAATAAGCTTCCTGACATACATGCATTTATAACCCACTACTCCCCAGACATACTAACAATCACTGAGACCTGGCTAAAACCCAACATTCAGAATGAAGAAATCCTCCCACTAGGACAGAATATCTTAAGACTAG
This sequence comes from Protopterus annectens, assembly GCF_019279795.1. NCBI lineage: Eukaryota > Metazoa > Chordata > Ceratodontiformes > Protopteridae > Protopterus > Protopterus annectens. The sequence continues at coordinate 31,881,652 of NC_056751.1, read as the reverse complement.
ATAAGGGTGGCGGAATTGCAATTTTCTTTAAAAATAACCTCAAAATGAAACATCTACAAATCCCACTTCCCAAGTTTCAAAATGCCAAAATATTAGGTACAATTCTATGCTTAAACAATAACAAAAAATAATATTCTTTGCTGATATATTCCCCCAGGAAACAACTTACCTACTATTGAGGAAATATTACAGTGGATCTCAAAGAATCTGCAACAAGAAACTATCTTACTAGGTGATCTAAACACCGACTGGATCTGGATAGCCTGTAAGTCTAACAACCCCACTAATCATATTATTCTCTTTGGTTGTTCACAACTCATTCAAAAACCTACTAGAGTTGATAAAAAACCCCATAAACAATCCATTCTAGATTGGACACTAGTCAATTGCCCGAAACAAAACTACCAGACAGGTTGTTTACCAGATGGTCTCAGTGACCATCTCCCCACTTTTCTCCTACGCAAATGCACCAACATACCCAAGCCCATAACCTTTAGACAAGTTAGAGATGACTGTAAACTAAACATACAGGAGCTAAACTCTACTCTAAAACAAACTAACTGGAAGCCACTACTAATGCTAGGTTCAGACCAAGCCATCAGATACTTTAATAGTACTCTCTTAAATGTCCTCAATAAAGTTGCACCCCTTAGAAAAATCAGAGTCAAGGCAAACTATGCACCATGTCTGAGTAGAGACATAAGAGCCTTACTAAAGTCTAGAGATAAAGCTTGGAAAATCTGGAAAAGGGATAACACTAGCATAGCCAAACAAAATTTCCAACAACTCAGAAATCAGGCCAAGAAGCAAACCAAACTAGACAAAAAAAAACTATTTCCTCGGGGTCCAAAACAAACAGTCAAAAGACCCCCAAACGTTTTGGCATGTTATCAACTCCCTTCTAAAACCAGGAAAAATTACCACTCCAGCCCCCTCATTAGACAACAATACCAAAGGCAGAGCATCCCAATTTAATCACTGTTTTACAGAATCCATACTAACTCTATCCTCCCAGCTAACCAATAACAACCATAGACATATGCTTAGCAAATGCACCGATAATATCCCCTCCTTTGCTCTCTCACCAGTTCCCACTTCCACTATTAAAAAACTCCTCCTAAAACTAAAGCCAATCACCCTTGCAGCTGACAGTCTACCAGCCAACTTCCTATAAATTGCTGCTGAATCCCTATCTTACCCAGTTTCTGTCCTCATCAACCGCTCCATACAGGAAGCCTACATCCCCCAACTCTGGAAAGTTTCATATATTATACCACTTCATAAAGGTGGCAATTCATATGAATTCTCAAACTACCATCATATTGCCATTCTATCCCCCTTATCTAAACTGCTTGAAAAATATATTCACTCTCAAGTCATGAAATTCCTAAATACACACAATCTTCTCTCCTCCACACAACATGGCTTCCGGCAAAATCACAGCACAACAACTGCTCTCCTCTCTTTCACCAACCAGGTCAACCTTCACAGAAATAACAATAATTTTATTTCTGCAATATTTGTAGATCTCTCAAAAGCATTTGATATGGTCTCACACTCCAAAATTCTAGACTCCGTGGGCTCCCTATCCTTTGCCCCTTCGACTATTACCTGGTTTGAAAGCTATCTGTCACATAGGCAGCAATCAGTTCAATGGCAAGGCATACAATCTCCTTTACTCCCAACTATGATAGGCATACCACAAGGCTCAATTTTAGGCCCACTACTTTTCTCCATATTTACCAACAATCTACACACCTCCACCCAGCATGCCTCCCTTATACAGTATTCTGACAATTCGACTCTTATCTGCTCTGCTCCATCACTTTCCACTCAACAGCTCACACAATAATCCTTCAGTTCTGTAGAAAGTTGGATTGCTGATATCCAACTAACCCTAAACCCCAATAAGACAAAATTGCTACTTTTCACCCTCAACAAATCTATACCTACCCCCTATCCTTTTCAATCTCTTCCAAAAATGTTACCATCATATCTCCCTCTGACCATACCAAACTCCTCAATGTAGAAATTGACAATAACCTACTCTTCAACGTCCATATCTCACAAACCATAAAAAAGGTCCACAAAAAAATGGGAACCCTATATAGGCATAAACAATTCCTCTCAGAGCAGGCATGGATCACTCTTGGCCAAACCCATCTACTCTCCACTCTAATGTATGCCGTGCCAATTCTTACCCAAGTCAGAAAACTTGATCTCACCAGACTTGAATCATGTTACAATAAATATGCCAAGTTTGCTAACAACTCCACCTTCAGGACCCATCACTGTCAGTCTCTAAGGGAACTACAATGGTTAGAACTTCCCCAGCTATTCAATTACCACCAGCTAGTCAATGACATTAATATTGTTAGACATCCTGAAAAAAACCCAGCACTAAGCCAGTTACTTTCTCCATACAGAACTAATCATCCTCTCTGATCTATTGAGAAATCCCTCCTCTGCATCTCCAAAGCTAACAACTCAGGGAAAGATCTTTTTTCTCATGCCATAGCTAGATCCTGGAATAACCTCCCCCCTTCTCTGAACTCTGCCTCCATTAACACACATTTCAAAAATGCTTTCAAATCACATCTTATGAATACATGGCTATGTACATGCATCACATGAATCTCACAATCTCAGCACAATTTACACATTCCTTCCTGCTATCTGTACTGTATATATGCTACAGTTAGGTATCTTACTGTCAACTTGAAATTCTATAATATGTCATGTCTAATCATATGATTTTTTTATTCTTTTATCCTATCTCACTAATCCAATGTTAAAGCTTTGATGTATGAGACTTTCTGTCTTTGTAAATTTACTCACTTACAGCTGATGTATTGTTTATTGTTTCTACTGGATTGTATGAGACTTTTTGTGACTATACTTACCTCAATTATCACTGTTATATTATTTTTTGTATTACCATATTGCTGTTAATCTAATTGTGGAACATTTCTTCCCAGGCTTCCGCTGTAAATTGACCTGTGTCTAGTCAGACTGTCCCCGCAAACAAATGTAAAATAAAATAAAATAAAAATAAAAATAAATCATTATCTGCTTGTACTGTGGTATCATTCTGGGTGATGGTAGGAGGCTGCTGAGTGCTAGGGTCAAACCCGTCTGGGCTACATACTCCGAGAGCTCCTCCATGTCTCTTTTTATGTAGTCCAGGGAGGTACATCTCAGGTCATTCACACCCACATGTACAATGACAGAGTTATATCTGTACCTGTTGTTGAGGGGGCCTGAGTGCATGCGTTATGTGGTGGATCCTGGCACCTGACAGGCAGCTGATTGTTACTTTCTCCTTATTCAACCTAGTGAGTGAGATATCAGTGTGCCTCACTATCGAGTAACCTATGATTAGTGTGTTGGGCATGCTGCTTTGCCTTAGGGGCTTTGGTTGAGTGGCACACTGTTTAGGAGAGTTATGTGACTCATGATTAGTGTTGTTTTGTGGTGGTTGAGTGCATTTCTGCCTTGGAGGTCTCTGCTGTTTGTGTAGATTTTTATTGAGAGCCTCTGTGAAGGTGGGTGTGTGGTTTGTGTTTTTATGTGAAGGCAGTGCTGGTGTGTGTTCTGGAGGGCTATGTGTTCCATGTGGTGTCATGCAAGTGCTGACCTTCTTCTCTTGGCCAGCTGTTCCAATCTTGGCTGGAGAGTGCATGGCTTCCAATTTGGATATATAAGTGCATCTCTCGCAATTCTGAGTGTTGGGAGGTAAGAGGAGAGAGCTGTCAGTGTACATGAGGCAGTCGCTACATTGCCTCAGGATACCCAAGTTCACCAGGTTAATAGGAGAAAGTACAGGGAACTGACCTTTAGACATCCCTGGAGGGGTGGGCATTAATAATAAGTACTGGAGCTGTTTCCTTGTAGAACATTTTTGTGTGCTACAATAATTGCTACAAGAAGTCTGGTAAAGTGCTAGACTAATAAGCTAGTAGAAGTGCAGGAGAGGAGAGAACTAGCAGATCTATGGGAAAAAATGAAGAGCAGACTTTCTGGCACTGCTCAGAAGCTTACAAACAGTCCTGGATACAACAAATCTGCATATGGACTAGACTAGCTACAGGAAAGATGGGAAACAAGCACAAACATGGGCTTTTAAACCAGAAAGTTGAAAGGGATGGAAAAACTGCCCAAACAGCCAGTAAACTACAATTTCTGGACCAGAAACAATTCATCTTGTGGTAGATAGGCTACCTAGTGCTTACCACTCCCACTGATAAGCTAGAAGGCTTCCCTCCAACACAGAAAGGCTTGGGTGCTTAGAAGCTTACAAACAGTCCTGGATACAGCAAATTTGTATCTGGATTAGACTAGTTACAGGAAAGGTGGGAAACAAGTGCAAATACGGGCTTTTAGACCAGAAAGTTGAAAGATATGGAAAAAATGCAGAAGCAGCCAGTAAACTACAATTTCTGGGCCAGAAACCACTCATCTTGTGGTAGATAGGCTACCTTGTGCTTACTACTCACACTGACAAGCTAGAAGGCTTCCCTCCAACACAGAAATGCTTGGGGGGCTCAGAAGCTTAGAAACAGTCCTGGATACAGCAGATCCGTATCTGGACTAGACTGGATACTGGCAAGGTGGGAAACAAGCTCAAATGAGGGCTTTTAAACCAGAAGGTTGAAAAAGATGGAAAAACTGCCCAAACAACCAATAAACTACAATTTCTGGAGCAGAAACCACTCCTCTTGTAGTAGACAGGCTACCTAGTGCTTACCACTCCCACTGATAATCTAGAAGGCTTCCCTCCAACACAGAAAGGCTTGGGGGGATCAGAAGCTTACAAACAGTCCTGGATACATCAAATCTGTATCTGGACTAGACTAGTTACAGGAAAGATTGGAAACAAGAGCAAACATGGACTTTTAAACCAGAAAGTTGAAAGAGATGGAAAGACTGCCCAAACGGCCAACAAACTACACTTTCTGGGCCTGAAACCACTCCTCTTGTGGTAGATAGGCAACCTAGTGCTTACTACTCCCACTGATAAGCTAGAAGGCTTCCCTCCAACACAGAAAGGCTTGGGGGGCTCAGACGGTTATAAACAGTCCATGTACACTTTGATTGGACAATTTGATGTATTTAAAAGGGTGGAAAATGGATATTTTTCACTCTGATGAAGTCTTGTAATACCTGGACGAAAGCGTTAAGTCGTAGCTGTATTATTGTCTTTTGGTTTTTGCAGTTTTTATCTTTGACAAGTTAATTAGTTAATAAAGTTTGGGGATAGATATGTTGGTTGGTTCAGTTTGTAGTTTGAAAAAAGTAGATATCACAAGCTCAACAGACCCATTTAAAAACTGAAACAAGTGAAGAATGAAGACATGTCAGCAAATGGATGGAGAGTGATGAGCAGTTCACCACATCTTGTCAAGCATAGGCAGTTCTGCTGGCATAGAGGAAACAGCCCTCACTATGACCCAAGCAACTAAAGTATTAGCAGCTCAGAAGTCTGATGGAGCTAGGTGGGAGGAAGAGAAATGATCAGGCAGTATCTGTTCACTTCTTCCAAAGGGAAAGGATTGCAGATCTGCAATATGAATACATATTTTCACATGTAATCCATTAGAATCTAGTGGAACACAACCAGAGCTCCTGACAAAAACATATGCCGATGCAAGGAGGACATGCAGACTCCACACGGACTGCATACCAGCCAGTAACTAATTCTAATCATCAAGTGTTATGAGATAGCAATGCTACCTGCTGTGTACCACTACTCTTCCTAGAACCCTGCTCTAGCATTATAATCCTAGTCAAACCATTATTTTATGGACAGTATACAAATAAATTATGGTGTATTTTAGAATTTGTCATGTATGCATTTATAAAAACACTTTATACCTTTATTTATTTCATAGGTTGAATAGTTCATTAAAAGGAAAATCACATCCAGTGTTCTGTATAGGAGCACTTGTTTCAGCGATACATTAATCAAGAAAAGGCCCATCAGTGCTCCTTCATATGCCACATTTCATTTACACATCCAGAGCTGAAACAATTTGTTATAGTCTTTACTAAGCAGATATATACCCATTTTTAGTGAAACAGATTTCTGGAGCCTATTGTTGGTTTATATTAGGCTATCAAATTTAAGATACCATGTAAAAAAGAAAATATAAAAAAAAGAAAATATTAATGGGAATGCTCTACAGAGTGGAGGACAACTACACAATATACTCAAAAAATGTACAAGAGTGGTTTCATAGACTCCACTAGTGTAAGGTCAAGAGTCAACTGGCACTGCAGATCAATTAGAACATTTTTGGATTACACAAACTAAGCTACCCTAAAAGATTAAAAACCCAGTACTTGTATACTATGATGAATAGACCCTTAGTGAGGCACCTCTGTTCAGCCTTTTATACACTGTAAGGCCTACCCTTTTCAAATTTTTCCATCTTCAGAACCAAAGCACTTTCTAATACTTATGCCAGATAAACCAATGTCCACCACAAGATCAAAAACACCTGCTAGCATGATAGATTCATAATACAACACACCCCATGCCTTTGGAATAAACTCTGTCTCCACATCAAGGGGTATGTGGAAATTATTTTTTATTGGGGGTAAGCAATATACTCTGAACACCATGTGGTATCAAAGCTAACCTTCTTAATGGCCTTTAAGCATTCATTATACTTAATATTTGCCTATAAATCGATACCCTTTGTGTGGCACTTCAACATTGTAATACCTTTGCCATTGTCCTTTTATGTTTCTTAGTGTGATTCATTTTAAAGGAAATTAGTGTCCCCAGATCCTTCTTTTCATCTGTTCTTCTTAGGTTTTCAGAGAAAAAACTAGAATTCAAGAAGTCCAACACCACCACCCAAAAGCAGTTCTGAGATTTTTTTCCGAGAAAGTAACTAAGATTAGAAGGTATATAATTACCTGAGTCTTTTCTACCCTAACGTTATATGAAGACTCCCCCATTTCCCTCCCTCCAGACTTGCAGCACAGCTCCAGTTACTAATGACTCAATATGGATTTCTGCTTGTAGGTCACCGTGTACTACTGGCAGCTGTCTTAGAACCTTGTGAGACAACTCATCATGGCACTATGCCTTATCTGCTAGCAGTCTTGAGTTCTTTCTACACTTTTCACTAGTTATTGTTCAGTTTGTGTATTGTTCCTGCTACACTTGCTTTATCTTTCCATGCTCATTTTTTTCTGTTCAAACATAGAGCTGAAGAATTCAGACGAGGATTTTTCCTGATCTGCAGTATTTTGATTTTCCATCACCACACCATACAGAATACATGGCCACAAGATGATCCTTTTTGTGTTTTTGTGGCATCCTTATAGGTATGTTTTGTTCTCACATCCCTACATTCTCACTGTTTATGAGGACCTGGTTCTTTCACTGATAGTCTCTCTTACTTCTCTTTTAAGCAAAAACTGTCCATGTCAAGAGTGGAAAAAAATTGTTGGTTGTCTCCTATTTCCAGCCCTTTCTTTTGGTAGAGGAATGCATTATCTCCACCACTATGTAAGCCCAAAATATTTTCTGTCACCTTGCGATGTTATTTGCCATTTTTTCCCAACAGACTGAAGTCTACCCTCATGTAATATCAGATATGTGTTGTCAAGACTTGATCTAACATTACTTTGGAGTTGCAGGTGGTAAACTAAAGTAGGATGCAATACTTTTGTGTGCATTATTATGGCACCAAAAGATCAAAGTAAATTAACAGCTACTCTCTCTCTCTCTCTCTCTCTCTCTCAGTGTGATTTTTGCAGTTTGATTTCTTGCCTTAGGATTCAAAAAAATGCTCACCGCACCTACTAAATGTCCAGCACAGGCTCATCAATCAGCAAACTGGTGACAAAATATGATTCAGAGACAGGAACAGCCACAAGGAAAAAGACCTCACTACTGGCACCTTATCATTTCTCTGCATTACATATTAGTGCTGTCAGACCTAACTGCCCTTATGATCTCCTCAGTGGCCTTAGCAAAGGTAACCCCCTACACACATATCCCCATATTCAGATACCTATGCACACACAAACATACACACACCTACTCAACAAACAGGCTATGTCCCCCTCATTCACACTCACTGAAACACCCATTCTTCCACCTACTCCAACATGTGTGAGCATGCATGCACATGCACGCAGACACACACACACACACACACACACACACACACACACACACACACACACACACACACACACACACACACACACACACACACACACAAACACACAAAAACATATTCATGTAAGCTGTCCCTACAAACATATGTCCTCCCACATACACACACTAATAACCTCTTAACCCCCACTCCTTTACTGAACTTTCCAGCACTGTGAGAGCTCCCATAGGAATGAATGGGTGACCACCATGTTTTTATGATGGTCACTTTTTCTATGTAGAGCAAAATTTCACATCAGGAGCTGTAGGGGAAAGCAGATGGCTAATTATCATTAGTCACTTCCCCAGACTACTGTGGTAGCGAATAGTTTTGCTTGGTTTTATTTGACTTCATTGAGTTTTTGGAAACTATAAATTCATATGGTTGAAACCATATAATCGAGTTTCTGAAAACTCAGCATCCCCCACGCCCCCTGCAAATTATATACACCAACTCCAAGATTGCACTACAGTGGGGAAAAGGTAAATTCCCTGATATCTGCTTACCACAATCCACATAGAACTGCTTCAAATGGGAATTTACTATTTACAGTCTGCAGTGTAATCCTGGAATTGGTATACATAAGTTGTAGGGGATGTGAGGGGCGCAGCCCACATGGGGGGTGCAAGAGGGCTTGCTGCCCTGCAAAACATAGATTTTTTTTATTTAGAGTTTTTGGAAACTTAGATGATATTATCTTGAACATATGACTTTTAAGTTTCTGAAAACTCTGTGATGTCATATAAACTCATTTGCCTATATGGCCACTATGTGTGCTGAGGCCCCCATGAGGGCTAAACCTCAGCAGTACAGCAGTTTTAGAGTCAGAAAGGCTTAACATGATGCAAAAACCACCCAAGCTAAGGCTTATACATCACATTACGCCTTTCTAAATCTCATAGTTAATGTATGTGTTTTGCATAATTTTGTGTGGATTTTAAGAGATTAGTCAGATAGTAGTTTTAGATTTTTACCTGCAATTACAGGTCAGTAACATTATTATTAGCCACTAAATGCTGTAGGTTGTGCTAGAAATGGGTTTTCATTCCTCCAGTCTTTGCCATTAGTCTACATATATGTATATATATATGTGTGTGTGTGTGTGTGTGTGTGTGTGTGTGTGTGTGTGTGTGTGTGTATATATACACACACACATATATATATATATATATATATATATATATATATATATATATGTGTGTGTGTGTGTGTGTGTGTGTTTGTGTGTGTGTGAGAATATGGGTCCCCTACAGAAGACTGACAGCTCACAACACCAACACCCACATTGCTGACACCAAAAGCCCAACACACGAAATACCGTCAACAGCGCTACGGCCCCCCACACCCTCCATAACTTTAATATACCAACTCTGAGATCACACTACAGTGCAGGAATGGAAATATTTCCATTCCACACTATGGAGACTTACCATTTCCCTACTGTCGGTATTTTGTGTGTCGGCGATGTGGGTGTCGGTGTTGTGAGCTGTCAGTCTTCTGTAGGGAACTATATATATATATATATATATATATATATATATATATATATATATATATGTGTGTGTGTGTGTGTGTGTGTGTGTGTGTATATATATATATATATATATATATATATATATATATATATATATATATATATATATATATATATATATTTTTTTTTTTCCTGGCAAGACATCAGTTTGCACGAGTACACTAAAGACTAGTTCTCTCTTTTATTGCCAGATGTTGGCATCTCCAAGTTGTTCTGCCAGAATATTAAGATCATTTGAGTATGACACTCTTCTTTTTTCCCCATGACTGATCTTGATTTTGATACAATTACCATGTTCATGTCCACTCTCTGGGGCCTGCATATCATAATTGCTAACAAGAAATCTCTTCTTTACTCTCCAGCATCAAGGTGAGAATCTCACACCTTTCTTCAGCTTCTTCATCACCCTTAGTCTTTCCCACAGTGCAGCTTATCCACACACTGTTATGCCATCTCAGATGTTATTCCTATGTTTCCATGCATCCTGAATCCAGCTATCCCAATTTGTCATTTCCAACTCATTTGTACCAGAGTTTCTGCTGTGTTTCAGTATTTACACTTTCTTGTACTAGTATAGCATGCAGTTGGATCAGGATTTATTAAGACTTCTTCCATTGCAAGGACCACTCTCCAATTAGCTCTTCTTCGTTTGTTCCATTCAGTGCACCCTATTTCCACCCCCACTATCTTCTGTACATCCTCTCTTCACTCTCACGGTATTGGTGCCATTCCCTCCACACACATTTCTAGTCCATCTTTAAGAATGTTCTTACCATCTGGAATGAAATGAACCCTGTCCATATTACATAGCCTCTTGCCTTTCCTTATTCTTCCCTCGTTACTTACTATTCTGTAACTTTGCTTGTCATATTAGCCCCTCACCCATTCATTAAATTCTGCACTCCTCTGTTTTCCTGATTATGTCTGGCACTGAAAACATATCAATAAAGGATACCAGTCCCACCTCTCATCAAAACTCCTCCAGCTCCACACCTGTACTTAACAAAGGATACCAGTCCCATCTCTCATCAAAAAAGTGGGGAGGTTGACAGTGTTGGGGAAGTTGGCATAATGGTTAAGGTGTTTACCTTATAGACACAAGGTGCAGGGTTTGATTCTCACATGGAGTAATAGGCTAGGCTTAAAATGACCCCAAGGGCAGTTAGACTAGTACTAACCTATGGTATCCATCTTTCAACCTCACTGACCCTATTCAAGTGCAGCATTGATGAGTGGATGGGAGACTACAAATTTGTCCCAGGGGGTCCACCTGTGTTCTTCATTGACAGGGCAACTGGTGCTAACTGAGGTTTCTTTTTTGGGGATAAACTCTTGGCTAGGCTTGTAAGGGGATCAGGGCCATTAGCCTAGTAGTCTCCTATGATCCAGCTGCACACCTGTCCTTAACAAAGGATACCAGTCCCACCTCTTTCCAAAACTCCTCCAGCTCCACACCTGTCCTTAACAAAGGATGCCAGTTCCACCTGTCATCAAAACTCCTCCAACTCCACACCTGTCCTTAACAAAGGACACCAGTCCCTCCTCTCATCAAAACTCTTCCAACTCCATACCTGTCCTTAACAATGGATACCAATCCCACCTCTCATCAAAACTCCTCCAGCTCCATACCTATCCATCCTTGACTATGTTAACCAGATGATCTGTTTTCATTATCGTAACCTCCTGCAGTTCTACTCATCAGTTGCTGATGTCTTTAAACAATTTCTGTGTTGATCTATCATGAAGCAAATTGAACAGTCACTACCTAAATTAGTTACTTTTCTTGCAAAGAGCCTGTCAAGTCCAGCTAATACATTATTCAATGGAATATCCCAGTATAAGTACTCCAGCTACTTCATTTGCATAGTCCACTCGCTCTATATCTTTTACATTTCAGCTTTACCCTTCTCTACTGACCATTGAATGCAATAATGCAATGATCTCTCACACACACACACACACACACACACACACACACACACACACACACACACACACACACACACACACACACACACACACACACACACACACACACACACACACACACACACACACACACACACATACACACACACACAGGTTCCTGTATTTAGCACACACATAATACTGCAGACTCAGGTTCATAGGTTCATAGGTTCATAGGTTAGTACTAGGCTAACTGCCCTTGCAAGCCATTTTAAGCCTAGCCAATTATCCCCTGTGAGATTCAAACCCTGTACCTTGTGTTTGTAAGGCAAACACCCTAACCATTAGGCCACCCTCCCACCCAGTCTCCATATTTCATTCAGGACAGCCACGGTGGTGCAGCAGTTAGCATTGCTGCTTCACAGCAAGAGGTTCTTCAGTTCAATATTCGGCTGGGGTCCCTTCTGCGCTGAGTCTGCATGTCCTCCCTGTGGTCGTGTGGGTTTCCTCCAGGTGCTCCGGTTTCCTCCAACATCCCAAAGACATGCTGTAGGTCATGCTCTAGGTGGATTGGACACTCTAAATTGGCCCTAGGCATGAGTGTGTGCATGTGTGTGTATGCCTTCTGTGGAAGGTTGGGTGCTGGGCTGGCAACTTGATACCATAAAACTCCACTGCCAATCATGAGTGGACAGGTGATCCACTGTGGCGACCCCTAACTGGGAAAAGCCGAAAGAAGTCTCCATATGTCATTCACCTCTTCACTTCTGCAGTCTCAATACTCTTGTCTTTAGCAGTAGTATAGTTTTACATTGTCATCGCTGGTTAATAATCTTCTCCTTTCGATTTCTAGTTGATGATATTTTTTTTTGGTCAACCAAACCCTGAATGGAGGCGTGTAAATGATGTATGCATTCTAAACACCCAGCATAATGTCAAGATGTGAAGTTAGCACATAGTATAAAGGAGGAAAACTCTTTACAGGCAAGGAGGTTAGAGGAATGGAATTAAGACACCAGCAGACACACTTTCCATAGTAAGATTTTGGTATATTGCTAAGAACTCAGTAGCTTTCTTAGTACCAAGACTGTATATTTTCCATCAAGGCAGTCACATGCAAGTACTCACACACATACAAACACACACACACATATATAGATAAATGGAGAGTGAGACACACACACATACACACCCACACACGCACGCACACACACTCACACACACACACACACACACACACACACACACACACACACACACACACACACACACACACGCACACACACACACACACACGCACACACATATATTATGCTTATTCCACAGAAGGCACTTTGGATACCTATATTCACTAATTCAGCTCTTACTTTTAAAACATGAGGTTAATCAAGGACTCAGAGCTCCATTCACCCGAATATCTGAAGTCAGAAATTAACCATGTATTTTAGTCAAATCCAGCCTCAACCTTAACCAGCAGTTTATCTGTTTAAATTGCTTATATAGGCTGATTTTTATCTCATACACTTTTTTGGTTTCCTCACTGTTCTTAATCTTACTATCAGCTCAAGAAAACTTTCTAATCATTTACCAGTTTTTTGAAACATTACATCACATTTTTTATGTGTGTTAAGAAAAAAAAGGGGGGGGCTCTTAGAGTGGAACAGTACCACAGCAGATAGCATTGTTGCCTCCCAGCAAGAGGTTCCCAGGTCAATTCTTGGCTAGTGTGCCTTCTGTGTGGAGTCTACATGTCCTCCTTGGGGTGGTGTGGGTTTCCTGCAGGTGCTTTGGTTTCTTCCCACATTCCAAAGAAATGCAGTAGTTGGAGTGGACACTAAATTAGCCATAGATGTGAGTGTGTGGTTTGGATGAACTGCCACAACATTGTTAGCCACCTGGTAGTGTAAACCTTGACTCTAGATGATTATTACTGTTGAAATGACACCCAACCACATGTGGGAAAAAAGGGGCCATGGATGGATTACATCACATTTTTCCTGAGTCACCCAACTTGTGTCTTTTTCATTTGCTACATCTGGTTTACCTAATAATAGTGCTTTATTGGGAAGCCAGTTGATTTGATAAACAATATTGAAACAAATACTATCTGTGCAAATAAAAAGGACTACAAACTACTTTTTCTTGATCATTGAGTTTGCAGTTTTCCTCACTGATTGTTTGACTGTGGAGAAGGTAAGTAAAAGATGTTAATTTGGATGGTCTCCCCCAACATGGGGGGATTCAGGAGGGGCTTACTCTCCACAGTAAAAAAATTGTTTGTTTTTCGGAGACTGTGGCCTTCAATGCTTTTTATTTGCACAGATTCTTTTTTTTTCCATAATAAATTTTTATTGATATATATTTTCAAAATACAATAAAATCACACACATAATTCACTACTATTACTATCAAAACTATATACAATACCTACATGAAATGCTTCCATATAAAAATTGTCATTATTCCAAAAAAGAAGACACCAGGGAAGAAAAACAAAGCCAAAACATTTGTAGAAGTACTTTGCGTCCATACATATCATACATGTTTTCAAAACATTGTTTCCTCCACATATACATCCAAACTTTAATATATTCCTAATAACAGTATTATGCTAATATAATGTTAAAAACCTTTTCCCATATTTTCGGGTTATTAATATTTTTGTTACTTTGCTTCAGGAGTAATTTATGTGCTAATATATGCTTTATAGCCACAAGCTTGAAATTATCCCATGATGTCTTGTCTGGTTCTAACCAATTTGTAGCTATATATAACTTCATCAGCAAAAAAATATTCATACATATTATAGTTTGTGACCTAGAGAGCTCTCTTGGAGGAACATGTAGAATCATAAATTCCCATGATAACGTTGAACTTTGATAACCCATCTTTTGTAGTTGTGTTCTAAGAGAGTTCCAAAGTTTATATATACACTTGCAGCTCCAGAAAATATGAAGAAGATCCACCATTTGATTTGTGCAATATGGACAAGTTGGAGAATTCCTAGGATTAAATTTATGTAACCTAAGACGAGTATAATAAGCATTATTCCAAATCATCATCTGCGATACATCAACTTTTGAAAAGAGACCGATTTTATTGTTAAATCAATTGCTTTTAATACCTGATTATCTGCTACTGTCATTTTGTTTACCCAATACCATGACAACAGAATTTTATCCTGGAATTTTAAATCTTTAATTAATTTATTTGTTGTTGTTATAAATTTGACCTCCTGTTGGAGAGCCTGCCACAATTCAGAGCATTTATCCACAATTCCGACTACCGGTTTAAAGTTTTCAAAATGACTCAGAGCAAGTTCTCTGATTTGTCTCATGACAACCATATAACTCTTAGGAAGATTCAATTCCTGTCTAACTTGTGAAGCCGATAAATGAAATTTATTAAAAACATCAATCAGAGTCAAATTAACTATTAATGGGAATTTACTAAGATCAATCAACTGATTATTTAGTTTAAAATTGGGATTCCTATGGAAAGGCTGAAAAACCATCATATATTGCAACAAGTCTACTGATTGGAATAAATTTTGCAAAGATGACACATATGTTTTAAGTGGTCCATAATGCCATACTTTATCAAACTACTTTTATCCAAAAGGGTAAAGCTTTAGGATTTATGTTCCGATCTAGAATATGCTTGTAATTCAAGACCACCCAAGTTGGTATCCACTTTGTACTAATTACCTCGTAGTTAGCAATTCTTAAACACCTGTTGGCGTTCACAATTAAATAGTATACTTCAAAATTCGGTAACTCAAGTCCTCCTCTACTCTTCGGGGTCATTAATTTCTCATACGATATTCTAGTTTTCTTTGGCTCCCAAATAAATTTAGCTAGATCTTTATGAATTTGTTTTAAAACTGTCTTTGTAATTGATACTTGAGCAGACCTAAAGATATACAACATTCGTGGTAATATATTCATTTTCACTATTGATACTTTTGCCAATACCGGTAGTCTTAAATTCCTCCATCTGCCACAATCAGCTACTATTAGTTCCCATACTCGTTTAATATTATTACTATAAAAGTCCTTATTATCCGTAGAGAAGCTAATACCCAAATATTTGATATTTTCTTTACATGATATCTTCCCCACCAGGGACATTAATGAAAAAGGTTTAGGGGTTCTTAACGTGAAAATACTAGTTTTCTCCAAATTAATTTTGTAATTAGAGACATCTGAAAATTTGTTTATAATATTTAATATCTTTTCACTATCAGAAATTGGGGTTGTACAATAAATAATAAGATCATCAGCAAATGCCGCATTACTAATGTATTCCTATAAAGTATCGGTGCATTATGATACAAATTTTGCTTAATATATAAAAATAGAGGTTCTAAATAAAGGTTAAACAATAAGGGGGACAAAGGGCAACCCTGCCGTGTACCATTTTTAATCTGTATTCTTTTAGAATAACTCCTATTAATATATAACGTAGTATACGGATTACTATATAATATTTGTAGTATCTGAATAAATTCCTGTGGCATATTGAAATAAGACAACACATCAAACAAAAAGTTTATATCCACTCTATCAAATGCTTTCTGAGCATCTATTATAAGGGCATAAATATTAGAGTTGTTTTGTTTAGCATACATCATCATATTATGTAGTGTAAGTGTGTTATCACTAGTTTGTCTAGTTGCCATAAATCCAGCCTGTTCCTTAGAAATTAAATGGATCATAATCTTTTTTAATCTACATGCTATAATGGTAGTTAGAATTTTCATATCCACATTTATTAATGCTATTGGCCTGTAATTATCCGGGCTTTGGGGGTCTGAATTAGCTTTATGTATAAAGATTGTTTTTGACGCATTAAGGTGAGGGTCACTAATTTTATTTCTGATTATGTAGTTAAATACATGAGACAATATTTTACCAAAACTATCAGCAAACTCTTTATAAAATTCAACTGTCAAACCATCAGGACCTGGTGACTTATGTACTTTCATATGTTGAATTACATATACTATTTCCTCTGAAGATATAGGTTTCATCAGATCACCTTGCAGACTCTCTTCTAATTTTGGAAAATTAATTTTTTGCAAGAATCTTTTATTCTGTTTATGTATAGACCTATCAATTTGACCCTCATAAACCTTGGTATAGATTTTTCAAAATATCAATAATATCCTCAGTTTTAGAATACACTGTGTCATTGCATTGTATTTCCGAAATATGTACAGTTGTTTTCGATTGATTTATAATCCTTGCCAATGCTTTTGACGGTATTTGAACATTATTGGCATATTTCACTAAACACCTATGCTCTTGAAGTGTTACTCTACTATTATGCAGCAAGAAGAGATCCCTTTGACATTTCAACATTTCCTTCTCTGTTTGAGCATTAAAATTCTGAAACAGTTCTTTCTCGAGTAGCTTCACTTTTGTTTCTAATTTTTGAATATCATTGTTTTGCCTTTTCTTATAATATGAGGCTTTTTGCAAAAGAAATCCTCTAATTTGAGATTTAGCTGCTGCCCATTCAATATCAGGAGTATGTTCCTGAAGCTTCATCCTATCTGTTAAACCTTTCAGATATTTTGCAATTCCATCTATTATATCCTTTTTATTTAACAGATTTGGATTAAGTGACCAATTGTAACCTCTATGCATTCTTGTATCTTTTAAATCTTTAGAAAACCTTAACGAAATTTTTGAGTGATCCGATAGATATCGAGTATGTATAACCACTACTGGTTCCAAATTAATTAATGCTTTGGATATCAATAAAAAATCTATCCTAGACCACATTTTGTGGCATGGTGAATAGAAGGTATACTTAATTGCATTATTAATATTATGTGCATAACAAAAGGGGTCGTATAATTGAAAATCTTCCTTGAAGTCATTTAATGCTATCCCGGCCTGCTTATTAAATGCTCTTTGTGGACAAGACCTATCCAACTTTGGATTTTGATAGGTATTCCAATCCCCACCCACAATAAAATAATAACCATCATACTGTGTTAAGATTGGATATAATGATGTTATGAAACTTTGTTGGTCATTACATGGTGCATATATATTCAAAAGTAAAAGAGGTTTATCAAACGCATTATCTGATAAAATAACATACCACCATCGCCCATTTTGATCCACTTTAGAGTCTAAAATCTTGTCTTTGTATTGAGTTTTAATAATTATAGCTACTCCAGCACTGTTTGTCTTACCTTCTGATGCCACTACCGCTCTAATCCAGTTCTTTTTTCTAATATCATCCCACTGATCATTTAACAAGTGTGTTTCTTGTAAAAATGCAAACAGTGCTTTGTCCTGTAGCAATATGTGTAGTAACAGCTTCCTCTTCTTCAAGTTCTGGAGCCCTTTAACGTTCCATGAGTCTAATTCCCACATTGACAGGTCTAATTATCCAATAATAGTATAAAAGGGAAATTATCCTATGGATATGTATTAACTGCATACTAAACATAATCTGGAAGCATTTCCTACATCCCGTCCCCAGCCAGTGCCTACCCACTTTACCCCTGGACCAGGACTTATATAGGTCTGGTATGTGAAAAAACATGAACAAGGTTAAAAACACAAACATATTTAAAAGCTTCATGTAATAAAACTTAAAACATTTCCTAAACTTACAACCTATATATTCTAACTTAGCTACTACAAAGTCTAAACTAAATATTCCCTAACAAACACTGCTATTGCTCTACAGCTTATGTTCCAACTATTGATTAAGCAAATCTCTATTGTAAGGTATTATTACCATTTAAAGAAAAAAATTTAATATATTAACTAGCTACTTATACCTACCCCAAATACCTCTTTTGTTACAATCATTATGTATATACCACTTTTATTGAGAGAGAGAAAGAAAGAAAAAAGAAAACAAAAAAAAAAACACAGACAGAAAAAAATAAATGCATCCCACATTATAATTCTGTACCATACACAGTGCCTGCAACTACCAATTATCAAAGTTTTGCAATTGCATGCTTTAGTTCCTAACTATACTGACATTAGTTGTCTGATTAACACCACCCAATAGCCACTATTTACCTATTTATATTCATATATATAGTGCTATACCTTGCACCCACTGCAGATATTGTAAAAATATAATTTGGTTCAAAACTATAAGCATAAGCAAAAAAAACAGGAAAAACAGATGTTATTATATGCTTCACGTACATATTCTAATGTTATTTACTTGTTAAAAAAAAACATTAACACATTATGTCAGTTCTTTTCAGCTTCTCAAACCAGGAAACCATCAGTAATACTCGCGACGGGGGACCACTTTCGCAGCCGGACCACAGGAAGTGTTACATCGAAATCCACACTCTCAGCTGCATTCAAGAGATTTCCTGTTTACCACTCGACGAAAAAAGTTCGTAGAGGTCATAAAAGTTCGGAAAACGGCCAGCAGACCCTCGGATTATCGCAAACAAACAGTTTTATTGCTTTTACAGAGGCCTAAATGACTTAAGCAGGGAACAAAGGATTACCTAAGCCATGAAGTATAGTAGATACTGGATCTGACCTCAGGAGCATGCCAGTCTCAACGGAAGTTTCTTTCAGCCCACTGATGCAGGTAAAACTTTAAAAATCTTCAGAAACACTCCCTTTGCCTCGTTTTTAGTAGAAACAGAGTATTTAATCCCATCCACCATAAATGTAAGCACATTAGGATATTTCATCTGGAATTTAATTTGCTTGTCAATCAGAAATTTACAGTATGCAGATAAAGACTGCCTAGCTTGCCTTACCTGCAGTGGTAAATCCTGAGCCAGAGATATTTATTATTTTTCCACATAACAAAGCCACCATTCTTTTTTGCAGTAAAAAGTATTTTGCTAACATCTTGAAAGTTCAATATCTTAGCATATACAGGTCTAGGCATATTAGAAGCTTGTACCTCTCTCAGTGCTCTGTGTGCCCTTTTGATAACAATTTGTTTCACTCCATCAGCATCATTTAACAAAACTTCAAGTATTTGTGTTATAGTTGGTATTAGCTCTGCATACTGAATGTTTTCAGGGATCCCTCTAATAATAATATTATTTCTCCTAGACCTCGCTTCTAAATCAGTAAGTTTGCTTTACATGGCTTGTAATTTCACATCATGTACCTTTGTTTTCTTCTCCAGCAAGTCTATTTTGTCCTCGGTTTCTGAAATTCTAGCCTCTGTTTTGTCCATTCTCTGCAGCAACTGATTACATGAAACTCCAAAAGTTTGTATTTGAGTAGTCAGGTCCTTTAAAGCTTCTTGTATAGGCAATAAAGCATGTTTGATATCGTCCATGTTCAGTGGCTGATCTGTTTTAGATCTAGTCTCTGGTTTCTGTTGTTCCTGCTGTCTAGTAATTCTTTGTTTTTTCGTACTCCCATCCTTTACTGGTGACTGTAATTCCGGCAGCTTTGTTTTGGTAGTAGTTGTTTCCATGCTTTTTCCTTATTGTGACATTTTCCTTTCCCCAAGCTGACAGGTAAAATGAAGAATGCAGACAGTCCTTTGTTTATTTCTCTCTTCAGAGCTAGCTAATCACTTGGAATCCTGATAGATAAAGACTTTTTTTCCACTTTTTTTCCTGGTTATAGATTAATTAAGTGTAGATGCATCTTTTTTTTACTTTAATTTGATATTCAAACCTCTTGGTATCGACTCAGGTTACAGATTTTTCTCAGGTTTATTGAGGAGCTGCAGGTCAGCAGTGTTTACAGAATGGCAGCCATCTTTGAATTCTATTTGTACAGATTCTATTCACTTGAATATCCCTTTCTTGTCATTGTTCTAGAAGTATTGCATTTTTTTGTCATATCCCTCTTTTCATCCTTTCTGCAAAACTATACATGAGAAGTTATGTTACTGTCCTTATACTGGCCCTGGTACAGTTTTCTGGCTGACAAAATCCTGTCTTTCTCTTTGCTAAAGATAATGTTTTCAGCTCTGCAGATGACTATCTAGATGAAATTTCACAAGCTGTTTATAGACAGCAAAAATATTTCTCCCTAAAGTACTGTGCCTAAGAATCTTATTATTTCATTAAACATGCTTGAGACGTTCTTTCCTGACTTTATTACATTTGCATAATTTGATATGACTGGCCAAGGTCCTTTGGTATTTTTATTGTTGTTACTACTTTCCCTTTCATCTATGTTCACTTCATTTTGGTTTTTGTACTTCCAAGTCTTTCTTTCTTTCACACTTTCATATCAAATTTAATCACCTACCACCAGGTCACCTCTGCAAAAAACTGTGCTTTACCTTCTAACTTTTCTGGCATGACACTAATTAAATTGTAAAGCAGCATCAAAGTCAGCATTATTATTTGTGATGCCTCACTGATAATATTTTTCCAAGTGCCCTGTTCAACTTTCATCTAATCATTATAAATACCTCTCTGGATTGCCCAAGCCCCCCAGAAAAGCTCAGGTAGATTTATTTGGTCAAGAAACCACAAAGAAAACAAAGACGGTGGCTACAACAATTATGCTTAATATTAGTTACCACGGTATTCTTATGTAAGTGAGTAAATTGCTAGTAAAAATATCATCAACCCATTGTAATCCATTGTAACAAACCATGTGAGAAAGGTAATGTATCTGAATACTGAATACATTTAAATATTCCTTTTCATAATAGTAGGAGCAAGCAGGAAAAGCTACAAGTCCAAATCTAGCCAAGTATTTGGGGAAAAAATTGTTTTTGATTGAAATAGCTGTGGAGTACCTAGAAGGTGGCAAAAAATGTAATTCAAAGGAGCATGTGATTATAGTGGAGAGGTTTTGGAAGCTAACATTAATGGGATTTATTAACTGGGGAAACAAATTCCTGGACCAGGAATGGCTCTTAGATTGTCACAATTAAGCTTTAACAATGCACGCAATGTGAACTATAAAAATGGCAATGGACTGTAATGTGAAATATAAAAGCTTAAGAGAAGTAGACAACAATGGACTGTATTGTATGACAGTAATATTGATAAAACAATGTCTGCATAAGATAAATAATAAATACAACACATTCAGAAGAAAGAATATGTATCAGTGCTCTGCAGTTATTACAGCTTATTTGTCCTGCATGCCCAGTATTGGGCCAATTTTGCTAGCATAAAGCAAATTCCATTATTCCTGTGTTATAGATTGAAAGGGAAGGGCTGTACCCAGAGAAGGTAAGATACAGTATTTACCACAATGTGTGCAACCATGTTAAGTTGTTTTATAATCTCTGCAGTAGTGGCTTATAGGAAAAAATATTTTTTAAGATTAGTACTCAGGGCTAATGAGAATCATTATAGCTCTCAACCTCTTAGCACAAAATAATCTGTAGAAAACCAAAACTAATGTGTTGACAAAGCCCCAAAAATCAGGACAGATTTTAAATATTGCTCTTATAAACTTAGAAATTTGCTAGAACAAAAGGTCTTGTGTTACCATATATTTTCTAAAGAATATGAAGAATGAAATGCAAATGCCTGTCATTATTTAATGAATTCAGTCCTCACTGATTATAAAAATCCAGAAACCCACAAATTTTATGAGGAACAGACCAAAAATATGAGGCAAAAATCTGGCCATTATGTGAAAATCTAGACGAGTGAGAGGTGTGATCACTTCTAATACTTGTTTTTCACTATTGCTGAATACTGTATTGAAATAAAGAAGTACATCTGTGAAGGTCTTTTTCTGAAATACTGGTACTAGGAATTAGAAAGAGTAAACACAGGAAAGAAATGTTGTGCTGAAATAGGAAGGAGAGGATTGCAGAGTAAAAATGGTGGTTTACTTCCTAAGACACACAGCCATACTGGATGTGTAAAATGATGTACTGTTTAAGCTGGAGAACAAGCAAGTCTAATGTTTAATAGCATGTACATTATAAACAGTATTAAAGAAATAACCAACATGGGACTCGAACCCATAATTACAGGTTGAATAGTCACCTTATCTTCTTGATTATCTACTTAAGCTAAATGTAAGAACAGTTAGATAATGCATTTAAAAGGCCAATGTCCAACATATGGGTCACAGCTATATGTCTGATTTCCTTGGCAATGTACAGGTACACTTAGGATTATGACAATGTAGCCATCCACTGTCTTTCTTTGCACCTGGGTGGCCCTCTGGCAAATACCCTCACCATTTCTTCAATGCAGGTCATTGTAGCAGTGCCATACCTGCACTCCAGTCCAGTAGATTCTCATGCAATGTCAGTGCTCCCTTGCATTCCAGTTCCAGATCTCAAACATCGCAAAATTCTATTGTATGGCTCTCATATGACACTTCTCTACAGAGCAGATGATCAGCATATGGATGGTCTCCTCATAAGTCCAATTGGGCACCTGGACATGCTGAAGCTTCCTTGAAGTAGCCATGCTGATGATATTATGGCGATATCAATCTTCCCAAAATTGCTCACTGAGTCAGTTTGCAGGTAGCAATGGTCTGATATGTAAATGTACCAAATCACAATTTAAAAGTGGTGCTTATAGGATGGTTACAGATCCTTGGAAGATAATAGGCACATGGTACATATGGTTCTGTTTAATGATATCAATTGGGTAGCACCTTCCCATTATTCCGAGTTATTGGTTAATTGGCCATATTTCGAGAATGCACACAGATGTGTGCTAATGGGATTCCAAATCATTGAATGTTAATGAACCTCATTAATTATGTATGGTGCAAATGGGACTTAAAAGCAGTATGCACATAGCTGGTCTTACTTTCAGTTATACTTTTCTCATAGGTAGCTGTAAAGATAATGTTGCACCTGCAAGCATTGCTGTGGTAGATATACGTCTTTCCTAATAGACATATGTTATTATTTACTCCTTAGAAATGTTTGTGTACTTGCTTTAATTGATGCTTTTAGGGAAAATTGTCTGCATTACATAAAATGTGTGTGACTTATAGATGGGTGTAGGATTGATCTGTATGTATACAGGTGAGTACATCTGCATCACTAACAAGTAGGAATTCCACATATACATTTGTACAGAAAAATGTAAAGAGCGCTAGTGAATAGTACATAAGTATGCACTAACAAAATATCAGTACATATTGCTGGTATTACAGTATCCGTACATTGCTATATAGTGTGTGGTTGTATTTATATTAAGGATATATATTCATTGATGCTTAGTAAAACATGTGCTATAAATCAATACAAGTATATCCGTGCTTATGGCTGGTTGCCATGCACTGTCTTTGGTACGCTTAAGGATAATGAGGCTTCCCGACAGTTTCCATAAGTTGTTCAATTACTACTGCACAGATACTTTCTGCTAAGAGTAACATAGTAGTTATCACTGATTTTTATCTCATACAGATGAAATGGGATAGTATGGACTGATCTTTATTGATTGTGTTTATATAAGCTATTCCTGCATAACAGTTCAGGTTACTATGACTCCTTTTTCACCACAGATTGTCTGCTTAGGCTCATCTTGCATAACATATATTGACAATACAGGATGTAACTGACAGCCATCCAACATTATTGCTTTATGCATATTTTTCTAATTAATTAATTTATTTATTGACATTTGATTACCAGGAAAGTTGGACTGGGTAGAAGCCCATTTTTAGCGGAGGCCCGAGGAGAAAAGCTCCAGATTATTACAAAACATTTTAAAAACAAGTTTGCAATCTTCAAAAATTAAACAAAAACATCTGCAGTTTAAATAATTATAAAAACTAGACATAATATAAAAACATTGGTTAAGAACTGATACAAGTTATATGACAATCATTTAATATTTAGAGCAGTTTTAGACAGTTTGTAAAGAAATTAAAGGTAAGTCAGTCTAATACAAACAAGAACTCTAATATGAAGTGAGGGAAAAATAGGCTTATGGTATATTTAGATAGAAAATCAGGGAAGAGAATTTGATAGAAGTAAGGAAGTAAGTGATGAAAGGAGAGTAAGGAGGTATAAGGAATGAAAAGGCACTTGTTCATATTTAGAGATATAATTTATCCTGGTCTTGAACAAGAACAGAGCCAGATTTAAGCTAGGAAGTCTTTTAGATTGGTTTTGAAAGATAGGAGGGAAGGTATTGACCTCATAAGATATGTTATGAATAGTATGATAATGTGAACTGCATACAGAATGTAAAGGATTGTGTAGCACAACGGTGTTGTGGTTGGCCATCCACATTAATGGGTTCAAATTTCACATATAACTTCTGCAGATATCACAAGTTATGATGTTGTTCCATGTCTTACGTATTCAGACATTGTTTTCATATCACTTGTATGTTGTTTTATATGTCAAACTATTATATGGGACAGGGACTATTTCATAAACTTTGTAGTGCACAGGAATGCATCGAGGGTAAATTGACATAAGCTGTCAACATAATCATCTGCATATATGAGACCCCACATTAATCTAACCATGTGCATATAACTGTCTTCCAGATGGCAAACACACACACAGGGATGACAATTTTTCACTTCAGGAAAATGAAATTATAATAGATGCTGTGCACCAACATGGACGGAGACTCCTTGGGTTGGCAGGAAATACGTTTTGGAGGAATTAAGTGTGGACTGACCTTACCAACATGATTAATGCTGTGGGGGGGCTACAATAGATCCCAGAAAGCCTGTCGCCAATAGTGGTCTGACATGATAATTCATGCAGTGAACAGGGTACACTGGCATGAGAGGTCAAGGGATGCCACTGGTTGTAGGCCACCATTGACTCCTTCATGTGAGCTTACACAGTTTCTTGTATCTCTGCATATGGCCAGTGAATGGCAACATATCTAAGGGTGGTATAGAAGGTGTGCCAGGCTATGCATATATGTGTTACTTTGCATAACATTGTTGCATATAGACTAACACAGTACAGTTTTCTGTTGCATGTATATTTGTGTATTTGTGTTTTGCAGCAGCAGAACTGTGTTGTGCACATGGGGACACAAATGCTGACGATGAGCAACATAAGTGTAATGACATGTTGCCATACAACTTCAGTACATACGTAACACAACAACCAGCATGTGTAAGGTTGTCTAAATTAATTTGCAAAAGTCCATCCACTTCTGCACAGCAGCAAGACATGACAGGTGAGTGTCTCCATATACTGTTACTGTGACCATTACCTGCTATTGCTTCTGCCTCCTGTCATGCCAGTGGAGTGTACTTTCATAGTGATATTTCGTTAATACTGTAACCTACAGACACATCTTCTGGAGACATGAGCCATACAAGTGCACCTATGGACAGACCAGGTATGATTTCCCACCATGCCCATAGGCTGCAGCACTGTGATTTATAACTGTGTTACATGAAATTAATGTTGCAGTTTTTCACACACAGGGACATCTGACCAACACAGGCACTGTACATCACATGAGTGTTACCATATATTGTGTTGTATATGTTATCATGTACCTATGCCTGCATTCATGACTGTGTTTGCTCTGTCTGTATTTTCCCACTGCAGGATTTGCATTACAACAGAAAGGCTCAGCACACAGTGTAACTGGTATGCTATTTCCTCTGTTTCTTACATGTCATTGCTGTTACCCTTGTTGTTGTCCTCCATTAATACTGTGTCCGTCTACTCCTGCATAGGACAGCTGCCATTGGCACCTCAGCTGTGACCAGCTGGCATTTGTATATATTACCTACTGTGTGTTGTACCTCTGTTAGAATGGTACATGCTGGCAAGTATATGCTTACTAATACTGTGTTGATGCCTTTGTTTCCCTATAACAGTTGCAATTTGGTCCTCACCTCCAGTGCTGGATTTCCACAGGGACATGTCAGATATGTGTGTGTGTGCACCATTGTTATTCCTCACATATGTCATATACATTGCAATATATAACATTATTGTCAACTCCCTGTTCAGGAGTGTCAGAAAAGTATGTAAGAGTGGTACATGATATGTACGAGGGTAGTGTGACAGCGGTGAGGTCTGCGGTGGGAGTGACGGATGCGTTTAAGATGGAGGTGGGGTTACATCAAGGATCAGCTCTGAGCCCTTTCTTATTTGCAATGGTGATGAACAGGTTGACAGATGAGATCAGACAGGAGTCCCCGTGGACTATGATGTTTGCAGATGACATTGGGATCTGTAGTGAGAGTAGGGAATAGGTGGAGGAGACCCTGGAGAGATGGAGATATGCTCTAGAGAGAAGAGGAATGAAGGTCAGCAGGACTAAGACAGAATATATGTGTGTGAATGAGAGGGAGGATAGAGGAATGGTGAGGATGCAAGGAGTAGAGGTGGCGAAGGTGGATGAGTTTAAATACTTGGGGTCAATAGTTCAAAGTAACGGTGAGTGTGGAAGAGAGGTGAAGAAGAGAGTACAGGCAGGATGGAGTGGGTGGAGAAGAGTGTCAGGAGTAATTTGTGACAGACGAGTACCTGTAAGAGTGAAAGGGAAGGTCTACAAGAGGGTAGTGAGACCAGCTATGTTATATGGGTTGGAGACAGTGGCATTGACAAAAAGGCAGGAGTTTGAGCTGGATGTGGCAGAATTAAAGATGTTAAGATTTGCACTTGGTGTGACGAGGGTGGACAGGATTAGGAATAAGTATATTAGAGGGTCAGCCAAGGTTGGAAGGTTTGGAGACAAAGCCAGAGAGGCACAATTATGTTGGTTTGGACATGTGCTGAGGAGGGATGCTGAGTATATTGGGAAAAAGAAGCTAAGGATGAAGCTACCAGGTAACAGGAAAAGAGGAAGGCCTAAGATAAGGTTTATGGATGTGGTGAGAGAGGACATGCAGGTGGTTGGTGTGACAGAGCAAGATGCAGAGGACAGGAAGAAATGGAAACAGGTGATCTGCTGTGGCAACCCCTAATGGGAACAGCCGAAAGAAGATGATGATGATGATGATTGTCAACTCCCTGTTATATAGGTTCCATAGGCCACACTTAGACATGACCTCCTGGTAAGTCATCAGCATCTGTAATATTGTAGTGACATAGTTGTGGCATATCAAAAAACAGAAAAAGCAGTTGGATCTGATATGTCTGGCCCCTGGCACTCAGGACACAGATTTGTTGATAAGTCCAGCCCAGATGGTGACAGTCATGTTGCTAAAGCTGTATCCTCAGATGTGGAGGAAAACATGTGCAACCAGTCTGATGATGTGGGGAAATCAGATAGTGGACAGGGTGAGGCCTGTGGACTGCACCCTCATGTTGAGTCTGCTTGTGATACTGATACTTCCCCATAGCACAGCGATACTGCCTGGCACAGTTAACGTACACATGTAGCTGGTGTGCATAGGGACGCGTTAGTGGGTGTCTGCCTATCTTACTGGCAAATGTACATTCTCAGTGATGTCATGGATCTGATTTTCATGCAGTTATCCATGCCATGGATCATGTAGCACACAAGCTGTGTGTACTGCATGAAGGACATGAGTCCAGATACTGTGAGGTCATCGTGGCACTGTCTGCTCAAAATGAAAGCATGTTACGTTGGCACAGTCCATTGAATCCATGGTTATGGTAGTACTACAACAGTGCAGAAGAATGAGCAGGGTTTTGTGTGCCCTGACTGTGCGCAGCCGAGTGCCACATGGGAATGGCAAGCCCCCCCTTAGTAGACCAAATGTCTATGCTGCAATGCTCACATACATCTGCTGCTGGCCAATCTGGTGTAGGCCCAGCAGTCACAACCTGATAGTCAACTTGCACACACACTCCTTATCACAGTGTGTCTCCACTTGCTGGTGTCATCCCTTCAGTCTCCTCTGTGGAGCAACATGGGCCAAGTGTTTCCACATGTAGAAGGGGCAGCCAGGTCCATGGTGTGGGCTGTCAGTGTGGGTACCCTAGACTGCATTAGAGTAAAACATACAGTTGATCCACTGCATCCTGGAGTGTCAGTTTCATCCCCTGGAGATGATGATTGCTGTGCAGACCACTGACAATGTCATCTGTCTGTGGTTGTTGTGTAGTCTGATCATTGCATGGGAGTCTGTCACTTTTAATGATCAAATAGGTGACTCCATTCAGTACATGGCACTTTAGCCATAATTTACATTGCCATATGTCACTTGTGACATTGACAACAGTTCTGTAGTATGTCATGAGTCGCTTTCCTGTTTGCATCATTTGATAGTGGAGAGATAGGGATGGTGTTCACAGAAATGTGCCCCTTGTTGTCTACCATACACACATACACCACCATGAGTGCATACTTGTGTCACTTGTGGCCTGAGTTGATGGTCATTGTCATGATAGGTATGTTACAACTATGTTGTTATGTCTGCTGCTCTTTGTATACATATACTATGTAATTCCCATTAGGTGCAATCTTGCTGTGGAGGGGCAACAACTGAACATCAATATTTAATGTGTGTACTTTTGTACATGTATCTTTTCATGACTCAAAAGTCTGTGTTAGATGCTGCCATTTTGTCTGAGGTAGGACATGTGGCCGCATCCTCTGTCACCCACGCCTATTTCTTCTGTCCCCTTTGTTCTCCTACTCCTCTGATAGCTGCAGAATGACATCTTCAGACATTTGGGGTTGTTGGGGTATCTCACCACACCTGCAGCAGGAAGACTGCCACTTGTGATTGCTGTCTGTCAGTTCCCCCTCAGTAAAACACATGTTTACAGGGTAATTGTTGCAGTGCTAGCTGCAGGTTAACTGTCAAAATGCATGGACAGCTGAATGTGGAAGGAAAGTGTAATGTGTTACCTTGTGACATGCACACATTGAAACATAATTAAATGTCACACAATGATATCTGCATGGTATGTTTGCACATGTACCATATAAGCATGGCAGCTACATGATATGGATGCACAAGAATGCATATACAGTCCAGTCAATTATATGGCAATCAGCATAGTGGCAGCATAACACAATTGGAGCACACAGAAATTGCTTACTGACCTGAGCGACTGACCTGATGGGGATGAGCCTCACAAATAATCTCCCAGGCTATCACCCTGAATGAGTCTTACATAGACTGTGCCATGTCCTGGAAAAAAAATGAATGTCCCTCATCTGTGTTTCAACCACTTCCGAGATCTCTACCCTATAATTGTCTTTCTGTTGGTCCTGGCATCATCTCCCCAAGGATACAACAGGCATGACAGCTCATGCAGGTGTGGGTCAGCTTCCTCATCATCGTCATCATCTGAGAACTCCAGTAATGGCCTGGCATATGCTTGTTGTCTATATCTGATTTGTGATTTTCCACGTGTCTCATGCTCTGTCAAGATGAATCACAAAGCATAACAGAAATTACATATGCATACTTGATACTACCTGTCTGCATAGTATACTCACTGTAACACAATGAACAGGTAGAAAACTGTCCTCATGAAATATTAAACTATGTTATGACCATAGTCCACTATACTACTATATGCAATGTATGTAAGTAGTCAAAACCATAATAATGAAAAGCAAATGTCTATCACACTGCACATTGGTGATGGATACATTCTCCTTGACATGTTCTGTTATGGACATGTCCAATATTATTACATCAGGGAGAATATATCCATCACCAATATGAGCAGTACAAATAGGGCCATGCAATAGCATGCATAACTCAGCTTACCAGTGGAAATCATGACATCATCTGAACATTTCCTTAACGGCCAGTTTGAAGCATAGCAAGCATATGCAAAGCAAACACATGCAATGTATCCTGACATTTGAATGGAACTGTGCCTGACACTACCTCATGTTACATTAACATAACCGAAATTTGACAAAATATTTATTTATTTTATTTATTTATTTCAGTTTGGTTACCGGGGAGGTCCACTGGGCTTGGGAGCCCGTTTTCAGTGGAGGCCCGGGGAGGAAATCTCCACATAAAACAACAATTTTAATTACAAGAAAGAGTTCAGACACAGATAACATTATAATTAACAGGTTGCTACAAACATAGTCTACAATACCAATATCAGATTGCTCAATAAGCAAAAAGTATTAACAATTTCAGTTAAGTTCAGTGAGAAAAAGATTGCCATATGTACAAAAAGCAATGAAAAAGCAAGGAAGAGAAATTAAATCATAAAAACTTTTGTTTAGAAGCTTATGCAATTAGTATTTTAGAAGAGGATAGGAAGGTAAGGAGGTTTGCTTAGGTAGCTTAAGCATATAGTGCAAAAATGTTTTAGTAGCTACTACATTTAGAATTTTAAGTGAGCTACTATAAAAGCTAGTAAACATCAAGCTAACACTATTATTGGGACCTGCACTGTTTAAAAATGTTGTCTGTCTCAGTAAGTTGTCCAAATAAGAGTCTGACAGCTTGTCATTATGGCCATTATTTTTCTCTTGCATGTGTTTCCTGAACAGATATCTCCATGATGTCCATGTGTGAATGTAAATTGTAGTCTCTGCATGCAATGAGTCCAATGAATGACCACCAAGTGACATTGTTAAAATGAAGTGAGATGACAATATTGTAGAAACGACACAAGCCATATGACAAACATCTGAGCCAGGCAGCATGGTCATTCACTGACTTCAAATCAATTTAAGGAATTCAAGCCAGGCAGCATGGTCATTCATTGACTCCAAATCAATTTAAGGAATTCAACAGTAACAAATAGCTATAATGTTCAATCATGAACACAGTCGCAACTTGTGACACATGAGAATCTAGGATGTGCTGTATAACTGTATGCATGACTTAACTACACTTAGTAACCTGCAAAATGCAAACATCTGGATAATGCTTGCTGATTAAGAAATGTTGCAAAGAAATGCACATATCCACAAACACAGAATGCAAGTATGTTGTACAAAAACACCCAAGGGGTTGTAGGCAGATGCATACCTCTCAACCTCTTACAGGAAGAAATGTGGACAAAGACATAAACAATGGGGGGGGGGGGCAAAGGCCCAAAAATATGGATAATTTTTAAATATTGTTCTTACAGTCTTAGAAAGTTGATAAAATAACAGGTTTCACCATAACAGCTTTTTTAAGGGTATGCAGTTTGAAACTCAAATGTCATATCTACCATTATTTTTGACATCAGTCCTAAATGAGTTGCCAGAAAACCAAAACTGTATGAGGAACAGCCAAAACCATAAAGTAAAAATCTGATCAATTGAGAGGTATGATCAGATGCAATACCAATGCTGAACTGAAGAGCATACCATACAGTTTGCAAAGAACAATGTGAGCACTAAAACAGCAGACACCCACTCATCCCGTGAATATGCAGGCTAGGTACAACACACTCATCAGTACAAAACACATCCAAGTGTACCAACACTCACATTACAATCAGTAATGAAACCACTACAAACTTGCAGGCAAAACTTCAGCCTTCCATCATGTGTGACAGATACACAAACCTGACTGTCATTTAGGTTGTGGGCTACATTAAAAAAATAGTATCTTCAGAAAACATGGCTTGATAAATATTGCATCACATTTGTATTTCAATCAGGCTTTTAAGCAGGTATAATGTTATTACTGCACTTACCTTACTGATGCATGATGGGTATTCAGGCATACTAAGCAATATACATGGCAATGTAAAAACATACAGGCATTTAACAAGGATCAGATGCATTCTATTTAGCAAAACAGAAAAATTAAGCAAAATAGCTCTCTCCCACCTCTGATCTTCAAGCCTGTGCATCCACTCGATGCACAGGGCACAATTATGGGTCCTGTCCTCTTCTCCTGAAAAAAGACAAGAGCAACTATGAATGATGTAGTCCCCAAATAAAAGGGAAATACATTGCTCATATCCGGTTCTAAAAGTTTTACTTCTTAAGAACATGAAATAATCACTATACACATTTTGTAATGTTACATATAGGCTTTTACATCTTTGAACACAATTTAGAGGAGATGAGATTTAAACCTGCAATTTTAATAACCATCCACATTCACATCTTGACACCTACCTGACTTGCTAATCCATCTTGCCTGAGAGTGTGTGTGCTGTGAATGCAGTGAAAATATTTGGGGTTATGACATCACCTGGATGGGTAATGAGCTACTAATATGGATCATGGCTTAGGATTTCAAAAAATGAACACTTGTTGGGAATGTAGGTAAATAATTAGCAAGAATGAATTCATGTCAGCACTGTGGTAACAACCAGTAATAGCAATGAAAAACCATCATCCCTCAGACAGTGGGACAGTGCCATATATCACAAAGCTTCTGTTAACAGGGACATAAAAGGTACTGTACATCAAGGTTACAGTAAACTATGTGGGAGAACTAAATTTAAAGATATTAAATGATATCCTTTAGCAAAGTGCACATCACAAATCAAATGCATTCATCACTGTATCTCCCTGTTCTGCATTTCAACTGTAATTCTGACTATCTGACTCCTTCAAAAGATAAAGATGAGGAGGTTGTTAAAGTGAATTTGTTAATGAATGACAAAATCACACTTGATAGCAGTTTTGGAAATAAAATTATATTCCACAAAAAAATTGTCAGAAATATAGCAGTCTGCTTCAAGCTGTACATATAACCCTGTATGTAAAGAGTTACTGTTAACAGAACATTATGGATTATGCAGATATTCATAGAAATTTGATGAATAATCAAGGTATTCATAACCATGTACAAAATAAACATGAATATCAATAAGTAGCTATGTAGAGAAGAATATTCAATAATGTGTGAAATAAACCAAGATAACAATATAAGGATTTACGAAGCTTGCGCCAGGTGCAGGAGTAGCATTGGTGTTCCAACACCAAATATGGCCACCGAGCGATGCAGGTACGAGCTGTTTTCACATGCACTACCTGTGTACACTACGCTGGCACAGCTCTCGGCTCTTGTTTGCTAATCACCCCATTTGCAGCAGTGTAGCATGCAAATGAGGGTAGTTAGCAATCCAGGAAGTGGTGCAGGCGTAGTGTAAGCATGCAGAAATGTAAACCGTAAAACACGGTTTACATTACTGCAAACATAAAATCAGAGCCATGTCAGCCAGCCAAACACATGTATTATATTGTTAATATATGCCAATGGCTAAATATATAGCCATTGGCATAAAAAATGTACAAAATGTAAAAATAACATTATTATTTTTTCTCGCGCTATGGCAACGTTTAAAGCGTAGGGCAGCAGCGCGCAAACGGGATCGCAAGAAAAATAGAAAAAAAGAAAATAAAACAGCAATGTAACATATATCATGATTTCCCTATAATAGTCAATGGCAAGCATGTTACACCGCACCATGGTGCAAGGGTTGCTAAGGGGTTGTGTTAGTGTTATGCGCGATTCCTAGGAATTTGTAGGCAATCTAATGCAAATGAGAGGAGTTATACTGAATCACAGGATCCCCCCTGGTGTAAGGATGCACCTCATGGTGTAGTGTTATAACACTGAGGTGTGACCATGAGATAAAGATGACATCAAGGGAGGGGTGTGTCACCTTTCCTGTAAGCACATTGGAGCAATGCCAATCTGGTTTGCCCGTAGCTAAGCAAAGCTAAAGGAAAGGGGTGTGTTTAACTGGCTTTAGCTTTGCCTAGCTGAGAGCACACAAGGTAACCAAGTATGCATGTGAACGAAGATTAAAATGCACTTAAACCCGGTAAACGGGTATGTGCAGCGCGCACCAGAGCTGAAACAGGAAGGGTATATGAAAAAAATAAGGAAATGCTGCAGCAGGGAAATTGGAGTAGAAATGAGTAATTAACACCTAGGAACCTACAGTGGACCATTGACAGCAGCTAACAAGGCTGTTAGCAGCTACCCGCAAAACAGGAAAGGGGAGGGGCTGTACAAAGAAAACAGTATATTGTCACAGCAGAACAAAGTAGAATTGCATTATATCAGCTACATAACACACTTTGCAACACATGACTGGGTAGGGGAAGTACAAGACAATAAAGCTGGCTGGTGGATGTATGCCTGACAATGGGAGGGGATCTAGGTTTAAAGGGAATTAAAGGGCAAAAGATGAATCAAGCCAGGCAAGCATAACTCCACACTACAGCCCCCACACTTGCAGTAATCAATGTAAAACCAATAAGTAAGATACCTTGCAGCTGGAACTGCTCACACACAGCCAATTACATCAGCAGCATCTATAGCACAATAGTATAAAGTGTGAAAGCACATCACATACAGTTGTGTTGTCTCATACACGCTACACCACTGGTGTATACACACGGGGAAGTTTTAATATGTACATGTTAGGGGCTGCCATTGCTTTGATCCACCAGCATGTGCTGGAGACTGAAGGTGGTGAGGAGGATGATGCTGACAACCACCGCAGGCACCAAAGGAGGAGAAGAGTGTTCAGACCCAGGGTAACCTACCAGGGGCTACATGATCTGGAGATAGTAGAGCATTACAGAGCAGACAGGGACACCCTACAGCAACTTGTGGAGCTGTGCCGGCCATGCCTCAGAGCCAGAACAAACAGAGGGAAACCCATCCCAGTGGATACCAAGGTATGTGTCAGCTTGAGAATACTAGCCACAGGTATCTTTCAAAGGCCAACTGGGGTTATCATGGGGCTCTCTCAGGCATCAGCATCCAGGGTACTCCACCAGTTTCTGGATGCCATGTTACTACATGCAGTTGAGCACATATACTTCCCCCAAATGCAAGGGGAGTTGGCCAGCAATATGCGTCTCTTCCACCATGTGGCAAAATACCCAGAGGTACTGGGTGCAATAGACTGCACGCACATACACATCAAGTCACCACCCAGTGAGCAGGGCAGGCGCTACATAAACCACAAGGGATATCCCTCCATCAACTGCCAGGTCGTGTGCAATGCCCAGGGCATTATCATGGATGTGTGTGCTGGCAGCCCTGGAAGCTGTCACAACTCCCACACCTGGCATGCCTCACAGCTGTATCAGGCATTTGCCAGGGGACACCCCATATGGCCATCTGGTGGCGGATGCTAGCTATGCACTGGAACCATGGATGATGACACCCATCAGAAATGTACACACACCCACCCATGCAAGAATACCATAACAAGGCACACGCACAAACCAGAATCATCACAGTGCATGTGTTTGGGATGCTCAAATCACGGTTCCGTTGCTTGGACATATCAGGTGGAGCCTTGCAGTACTCTCCAGCTACATGTGCCCACATCTTCATAGTATGTGCCATGCTGCACAATATGATTCTGCGGAAACAGCTGCAGCAGGGACAGAATGGTGAAAGCCCTCACACCACCATTGCCAAGGGCCCTGCAGGCACAGAGGGACTCAGACCATTAGCCCCCTGAGCCCCTGTAGGCAGACGGAGGTGTGCCCAGTATGCCCATGCCTTGGCAAGGAGAGAACGTATAGCACACACACACTGACAGTGTAGGCACCTAAGGACTGACACCTTTCTCCACCTGCACACACAGTAAAAATGGATGGCACACACACACACACACACACACACACACACACACACACACACACACACACACACACACACACAAGACTACCTGTAAATTGTCATGTATAGGCAGTCTACTACATGCATACAACATAGGCAGCCCGCAACTATTGCACACACAACTGCTACTGGCACAAAGTAAGTCAACACCTGAACAGTAAATTAAGATATCAGCATGTACTGATACTGTATGTATAGGTTTATAGTTTCATAGGTAGGTACCAGGCTAACTGCCCAAGGGCATTCATAAGCCTAGCCAGAATGTGTCAGCTTTTGCCACCCCATTGATTAATCAACTGTCCCTCTATCGAGCAGAGCCAATGGTGGGATCCCTGGGTTGTATCTACCATTCCTCGTCCACTCTTCAAGGTTTCTCTTGAAGAGTGTTAGTGAGGAGCTCTGTATAAATGCAATTAGGATGTTGTTCCAAAGCATGGGGAGTCTCTGTGACAGGAATCTGTCCCTCCAGCATGTTCTAGTTATTGTTGTGGCAAGGTTTAGCTCACTAGAGCGCGTGGCTCACTGTGACATGGATTTCCTTAGGTCGAGCATATCTATTAAGTCTGAGTTGGACATGGCTTTGTAGGCCAGCAGAGATCATCTCTGAGTAAACGAGATGCCACTGAGTACAGCTTGAGTTTATTTAGTCTGGCTGCATAGGACATATGTCTGAGGCCAGTAATCCTCTTTGCAAGGTACTCTTGTGGTCTTACCAGTTGTTGGAGGTGTCTTCTGAGGTACATCCCAAATGGGGTATTATACTCTATGATGGGCCTGATGAGTGACGAGTAAAGGGGCACTATAACCTCAGTATGTCTAGATGCAAACCCTTTAGTAATTAGATGGCCTACATAGAAGGATGTCCACTAATTTGGCGATATGAATGTCAAAGGAGAGATTACTATCTATCTTAGTCCTCAGATCTCTTATTAACTTGTCTGTATTAAGTGGGCTGCAACCTATGTGGTAATTTGTGGGTGTTTTGTTTTCCAAAATGGAATGACTATACATTTTGTGGCATTTAGCTTAAGGCCATGATGCTAACACCCTGTGTCGGTCTCCGTGAGGCCCTTTTGAAGGAAGTCTGTGTCAGCTGGACTGTTAATTATGGCTCCCAGTTTGCAGTCATTGGCAAATGTGGTCTGCCATAGTCCACCTGTGTTTGCCTGTACCTCTGAGAAGTATATGCCGAACAGTAGGGGGTCCCAGGACTGAGCACTGTGGGACACCAGTTGTGACTGGTTAAGAGTTGGACCTGGAGGCTGCTAGTCTTACCATGAGGGTTCTGTCTCTAAGCCAGTTGGCAACCCATCCTGTGACGTAGGGGTTTATGTTCAGGCTGGTGAGTTTATCAATAATACTTGAGTGGGGAATGGTGTCAAAAGCCTTGGTGAGGTCCAGGTAGGGTGTGTAAACCACCTCTCCCCTCATCTTATCACCTGGGTGACTGTCTGTAAGACGTCAATCAGGTTCAATAGGCATGATGTGCCCAAACCAAGAAGACCTGGGTTGGGTCAAGTGTTTGGAGGTTACCAATGTCTTTGTTAATGAGTTCCATGATGATGTGCTCCATAGCCATGCAGACCAGGCTAGTCAAGCTAATGGGGTGGTAGTTACCATGGTCAGTTGTGGCTCCTCCTTTGTAGAGTGGAATAACCGTTGCTATGTGCCATTCTATGGGCATGTAGCCTCTGGAGAGGCTGAGGTTGAAAAGCTTATTTAGGAGGAGGGTTAGTTTGTCTTGTAGTGTTTGCAAGACGTAGCCTGGGACATCATCTGACCCCACTGATGCTGTGTTTTGCCTTTTGATAGGGCTATTTTCACCTGTACATCTGTGATGTCTGGGATACTGTCCTTTCCATGTATTGTTGTGTGCCCTTTAGGGGGTATGGGGGTGAAGTTTGCACTGAATGTATCTGTAAGGTTGTTGGCGATATCAGTAGGTTCAGTATATTTTGTGTTATATTGCACCAGCACAGTATAAATCTGTGAGTTACCACTTAGATTCTTGACATAGCCAAAGAAGGCTTTGTGGTTATCTGTCTAATCCTTGGCTATTTCCTTTTGAAATTAGCCTTGGATGATTATATGAGGGACTGTTGTTCCTTACTAATACTGGTCAGGGATGTCCTTCCTTCTTGGGAGTTTCTTTTACTTCTGGACTACTGTCCTCCTTCTGTTGTATAGCCCACCAGACTGGTGTCCTTGTCTTGGAGGAGTGAGTCTTGGTTTACCAGGGATGGCATGATCCATACATCCTTGTAGGTGCTCATAGAGTGCATTTGTAAATCATTCTGTATCTTGGGCAGTGTTTTCCCTTAGTGTGGGGGCTGTGAAACTCCCAACCTCTGTCTTTAGTAGTGTGAAGTTAGCTGTAGGAAAGGTTTTCACTGTGGTTTCCTTGGGTGGGGGAGATGGCGGGGTGTGGACATCCACAGTGAATAGTTTATGGTCAGATCTAACCAGTGACGGGTTTACCTCTGCTGTGTTGCACCTGTCGCTCATGTTGGTGATTACCAGGTCTAGTATGTTTCCATCTCTGGTTGGGGAGTTTACCATCTGATCCAGGGCATTTGAGTTGATACATTCCAGGAAGTGCTGGGCCTGGAATTAAGTACTCAAATAGTTTTCCCAGTTAATGGTAGGGTAGTTGAAATCGTCCAATATTAGGGTGTTTGGTAGGACTGTCATGTTTTCCATTGTCTCCAAGAAGGTGGAGTGGTGGTCCTGGGTCATGGAGGGTGATCTGTAGCAGGCCACAATTTACATTGCAGTGCTGGCTGATGTTAGTTTCACATGGATGATCTCAGAGGTATCATGCTGCCCCACTAACCTGGAGGTGTAGGTATCCTTGATTAATATGGATATATCGCCTCCATTTCTGTGCCAGTCCATGTTCTGTGGCCAAAATGTGTGGTATGAGTTGTAGTCCGGTAGTGCTGGGGTGCTCTCAGGAGCCTTAAAACAGGTTTTAGTTACTGCAGAGATGTTGACGTTGTCCATACCAATGAGTGCTGTGAGTGTGTGCATGTTGTCCTTTCAACTCCTGGCGTTGAGTAGCATAACCCTCATTGTTTTACTTTTTTGTGCTGTTTACGGAGGTGGGTTTCACCTTTGAGCCTTGCCTAAAAAAGGCACCATGGGGGCGGCAAGAGCCTTGGCCAGTATTCAAAAGCCTAAGGGTGATAGGTGCAAGCCGGTATGTTATTGTTGCATGCATGTTTCCCATCTGTGCTTGTTTCTCACCTTTCCTGTAGGTAACCTACTGGTAAGCAATAGAAAGCCTTAAACTGATACAAGCCTTCTAGCTTCCAAGAGAGACTTTTGGAGTGATTAAGTATCAGTGTTCTGCATGTTCTTGCTGTACTGAATAGTTTTCTGCCTACATGCTGATTACCCACTGTATATTGTGATCTGAAAGCTCTGTTTATTCACATATTGTATTTCATTGATGGCCTGCGCCTTAGAGGTTCACAGGTAGGTACTAGGTTATCTGCCCAAGGGAATTTAGAAGCATAGCTACAGTGTGTTGGCCTTCTCTGCCCCATTGATCAATTAACTGAGCCTCTGTTAAGCATAGCCAATGAAGTAATTCCAGGCAGAGGTGCCGGAAGCTGTTGAAGACTGGGGGGGGGGGGTGTAGGGTGATAACAGCACTTAGTGATCTAAACAGGGCATGTTAACGTGAAAACTCCAGACCAGTCAATTTCCCCGACAGGTCCTGCAGCTGTAAAACTGGGGGGTCCCCCCCCGGCTGTATAGTTCTGGCACACATGATCCCTAGGGTGTATATTCTGTTACCCATTCACCCGTCAAGGTTTGTCTTGAAGAGTGTCAGTGAGGGGCTATGCCTAATGTAGTTAGGAATTTTATTTTATATTCTCCCCTTTCATTTCTTATGTTATTATTTCAAAAGTATATGAAGCTCATGGGGTTTGTGTGCCACTGCCCTTTGCTTAGCCTAGCTTACACATAGAAATCATCTAAATAGAAAAATAGGCAGAAGCAATGTTAGTGTCAATAGTATAATGGTTAGAGCATTTGCATAGTATCTATGCATTTGTGGTTCAAATACCAATAAATTCAGAGATTTTTTTATGTTAAAAAGTATACCTTAACCACAGTTTGCATATTTAGGTAGTAATCTTCAGTTTAATAAACATTTGAAACACCCATATAAAACCATGTGTGCTCGAGAGTAAAGTCAGCAGAGACTGTAATGTTATGTAAGCACATAGTGAGATGTTACTACACTTAACTATATATATCCTGAGTAGTTAGTGGATGTGACTGTGTTTGCGCACACAGATTATACGCTTTCAGATTTCATTTAACCATGTTTAACTGCCGCCTTAATGTCACACAATCACTTTTAAAGATGCTAACAACTGCTTAAAAGAGCCATATTCTGGCCTAAAAAAAGTTAAACAACCGCAGGTCTTGAACCTTGGACCATGCACACCATAGTCACTGGACTTACCACTAAGCCATCTGAGCTGTATACATGGTACATGGGTTTTAGAATACACCTTTTACTACAGGCATTCCACAGTACTGACAACAAATGGGACAGTCACTTTGTGTACATATGTACAGTACATTGCAATGTACTGTAATTTCTGAATCAACATATACAAGTCTACATATGTATAACTGTTGAAAATTAATACTGTACATATATATATATATATATATATATATATATATATATACATGTCATTGATGTGTGCACATAGATATAAATATAAATAAATAAATAAATGTATACATACATATATATATATATATATATATATATATATATATATATATATATGTATGTATATATCAGACACATCTATAGCCATATATATCTAAACATCTATGAACACACTTAGTGACACAGAAGCAATCCAAAGGAATTGAAGTGTACACAAAACACATGCAGCTCTGGTATTATAACAATTAATGTTAACTTAATTCACCTTAGAAGGGATGGTTGTTGTGTATGTGGAGTTTGGGGTGGGGGAGGAATGATGGGTAATGAAAGTATGCATCAAGGAGAGCCTGGGTTGGATGTTCAATAAGTGAACTGGAGGTGTATACATGGAGTATGGAGACAATAAAAAAGGACACAAAACCAGAACCATGCTCATCCCTAATACACCCTGTCAAGTCACATTGCAACACATAATTCCACAAGCATATGAACATTAACATGCATTATACATATGTACACCAACTGACTGTCACATTTGTTTTCAGTAGGGAGGAATGCTTGTAGTAAAAGGTATATTCTAAAAACCATAACATTCACACATGTATTAGATGCCTTAGTGGTAAGTTCAGTGACTGTGGTGTTCATGGTCCCGGGTTCAAGGGCTATTTTTTTTTTTATGAGGGCCAGAATAAGGGCTGTTGGATGCAGGTTGATTAAGGCACTTTTAAGCAGTTTAAAGCGGGTTTGCGTGACGGTAAGCGGTACTTAAACACGGTTAAACGGATAAGTGCTTCACAGATGTAGCCTTTGCTTACCATCATACAGAACATGGGCAAACTATCTTACAACTGCTTAAATATGCGTTAATCACCCTTTCCCTAGCAGTGCCTGCTCTGAGAAGGAAAATAACAACCACAAATGTAAGATTTGACTCCACAACCATGTACACCAACCTTAGAGTAACCTACCACTAAACTACCTGAGATGTGCCTATGTCAGTTGTGTTTTCAGACAGGTTAAAATACAAAAGGAAAGACTGTGTGGAAATAGGACAAACTGCCATGTACCCAATGAAAGGTGTATGCTCTCTCTCTCTCTCTCTCTATATATATATATATATATATATATATATATATTATATCTACAGATGTACATATATATATATATATATATATATATATATATATATATATATATATATATGTATATAGATAGATAGATACATGTCTATATATAGAGATATACATATATATATATATGTATATATATATATATATATATATATATATATATATATATATATAGGTTAAAAACATCTACACATCTATGGAGGTACATATAAACGTATGCAATAGCATATATTACTGGTACATAAAGATGTACTGATATATATATATATATATATATATATATATATATATATATATATATATATATATATATATACATACACACATACACACACATACATACATGTGTGTATACAGCATCTGAAGTTTTCAAATCTGAGTATAACATGGACCATAGCAATCACACATTCTGCTTCCCCCCCAAACAGTATGAACATAACATATGAAGAATATATGCCAATACACTAGTACAAAAATGTCATACGGACATGAACCAAATAGGGTTAGTCACCAGCACAACTACAATGACTGCAAATATCCATCACAGAAATACACAGACATCTTTTATTTAGCAAACCTTTATTACATTCCGATGTATGGTAAAAAGGATTCAAGGACTAACATTGCCTGCATGCAATGCAGGAAGCATTTAACAGCCTGCAATTACCATAGTATTAGTCCACTAAAGGATAGGTGTTCACATAGGGAAATAACCCACATACACATATAGAATATGTATAAAAGCAGTGTCTACACACCTGGATCTGCTATGTACACCCACCAACATCTCCCCCACACCCAAACTAATTACAACAATACATACTGTCATACCATTACCAATTATTATACAATTCCTCCTCTAAAACGTGCACGCTGATTGGCCAGCCCAACCAGCGTGCCCATTGTAAATCCCTCAATATACTAACGGAAAAAGGTCCGGTGGCCCGGACTTTTTCCGTTAGTATAAAACACTGTCTCGCTATGTTAAAAGTGTTTAACATAGCGATACAGGTTTTAAAAAAGCAACGCAGATCTCCGTTGCTTTTTTTAAAGCTGTCTCACTATGTTAAACTCCTTTAACATAGCGACACAGTGTGTAAAAAGCAACGGAGATCTTGCTATCTCCGTTGCTTTTTTTTTTAAACCTGTCTCGCTATATTAAATGGGTTTAACATAGCGAGACAGCTTTAAAATAAGTAACGGAGATCTCCTTTGCTTATTTTAAAGCTGTCTCACTATGTTAAACTCATTTAACATAGCGAAACAGTAAAAAGCAACGGAGATCTTGCGTTCTCCGTTGCTTTTGCCCACAGCTCTGATGTACTGCCTAGGCATGCAGTACATCAGAACTGCCGCGGAATACCAGACAGCTGCGGAAGGGCAGCAAAGAGGCATTATACAATGCCATTACTTAAGAAAAGTAATTCATTGTATAATAGCAATAACCCACTTCTGGGTGTGGGTAATGCGGGATTTAACCACGGTTGTCTTTGTTTGGTCCCTCGGGCTTCGCCCTCGGGACCAAACCATGCCAACCGTGGTTAAATCCCGCATTACCCACACCCAGGCGTGGGTTATTGCTATATTCACCCACTGTACGACATCTGCTGAAACCTTGACATACCTGGACAGAGTCACACCAACATGGCCCTATGTGAAATAGTTGCTGTTATATAATGGAACAGCTGCTGATGTTACATGGTTTGTTTGAACGTATCTTGTTTCAGAGGGCTGAAAAGTAATTACACCAGGAAGCGTTACCAATTATTGATTATCAGCACAGTATGATACACATTAACACCAAACTATAGATGTCTGGTGCGCACACTGTAAACCCCCTAACATTATATGCATAGCCATACAGTCTTGAGCTGGTTAAACAACCTGGCCAGACTGAAACATATGCAGCAGTGTTAGGTACAGACAAACCCTGCACAAGTAGCAATGTTCAGAAATATAACAGCAGTACTCACATGTAGACCAACTGCGGTGGTGGTGCTGCGGTAGCGTTGTCACCTCACAGTAAGACGTTGTCCTGTTCGATTCTCAGCTAAAGCGTCTTCTGTGTGGAGACATGCATGAATGGGTGTACCTTTGTTGAAGGTTGTGCATCGGGGCTGGCAACTTGGCACGTAAAAATCTACTACCAATCATTAGCGGACCGGAGTTCCGCTGTGACGACCCCTAACCGGGAAAAGCCGAAAAACACAACAACAACTCACATGTAGACCAAAACTGCTAGACATTCCACACAATATAATTGATTTTGTCTCCATACAGCTGTTGCAATAGATTTCAGGCCACACTTCCAGGCTGTCTTCCTCA
Organism: Protopterus annectens; assembly: GCF_019279795.1. Taxonomy (NCBI): domain Eukaryota; kingdom Metazoa; phylum Chordata; order Ceratodontiformes; family Protopteridae; genus Protopterus; species Protopterus annectens. Next base: position 31,837,517 of record NC_056751.1, on the reverse strand, counting down.
CAAGTAAGGCAAAGGGACAATGCCCAGTTGGTGTACTCAATTATACTCCACTGTTGCCATGGTATTGGCTAATGGAGTAGCTACACAGCTGATGGGCATGTAATTAACTACCTTGGAACACCAATTGGTGATCAGGATAGCACAAGGTACTGATCTCTAACTATGAAAGGATGGCTTGTCACACATTCAAACCATCTGTATATACTTGCAGAACATTACAAAATACCCCAAAAATAAATAAAACAAAGATCAAAATAAATAATATACCACTCAATAACACCTCCAGTTACCAGTAAGGTATGTATAAATTGTAGTATGTCTGTGTATGTAGTACCTGTTCTGTAATAATTACAGTGCAATCAATGCATATAGTGGAAATAGCTATCTTGTAGAAGGTATTGTTGAGCAGTAGTTATGCCTGTAGTATTCTATGTGTGTACTGCTGTAGGTCACAAGGCAAACTCCTCATACACCACAAGGGATGATATATTTGGCCTTGGAATTTATTATTTCTTTTCCAGCCACTGTCTGTGTCAGGGTTGGTCCAACAAGTATATATTGTAACAGTAGACAAATGTATGGGTGTATTAGTGAGATGAACATGTCAAAGGTGGGCTTACTTTGCAAATATGAGTTGCATTGGGGAATAATGTCCCAATAACTGTGTAATGCACAGTATCCTAGGCAGATCTGTCTCATCTGTATTCCATTTTACATAGCATTTGTGTTATGTTATGCAAACATTAGTTATGTCTGTTGACAATTACAATACTCAATAACAGGATACATATGAATTGCATTCATCTGACGATTTAGCAGCATGATAGCAAAGACAACTGGAAGAGCTAGGTAACTATCCATGCACATAAGACATGTAATTTCCACCTCTCTAGTATTGTTTGCAAGCAATAACAGCTGTGCATGTGTACACGTTATGCAAATGTGTTGTGACTCTTCTTACATGGCTATGTGCACACATACATAGAGTGGATATTGAGAGTTGAGACCCACTGGTTGAACTTTCATGTTTGTGTAGCCTAATCTCTCATTGCCAACCTAACAGCTGCTTCCAAATACTGTATGTAAGGGTGTGCACAGTACTGCTAATGAAACAAGTTGCAAATCATCTTTAACTCCAGTGTAACATCTGCAGTAGGAGTGTAAGATGTAGGAGACTGCTGCTCATGTGTAATAGCTGCTTCATAGGTGATGGCTTACACTATCTGATTATATCCTGATCATGTTGATAGTGGCAGCAGAGTCTATTGATACTTGACTCTGTTTGGGGAGTGGGTGTCCATGCCCAACAGACCTCATGGTTTTGGTGGATATGTGTGTATATACCCAGGAAAGGATACAGACCTGTTGACACTTGCATCATCTGTAATCAACTATCAGGATGTGATGTGCTCCTCAGATGAGGATTGCTGCTAAAGTTAGCTACTATGTTTTTGTAATAGCCAGTGCTTTCACTCCCATAACTCAAATATGTACTTGTGAGCATCACCATCTAAAACATCTTCATAAGCAATAAGTAAACTAAATACAGTACTAGGTACTTGTAGTACTGAATGCTTATACAGGCATGTCCACTAGTCAGCTACTGGTGTATAGTAATGTCATCTTTGTGTATGTGGCCATCCTGGGGGAATGTAATCTCTATGCCATGTACACTGCCAAACCCACCTAACACCCCACACATTCTCTGGGATGCAGCTACAGCCATGACTGGACTGGACAGTCGTGCAGTGTAGGTTAACACATGCATCTCATCACCACACTCAACACATACCCTTACTAGAACACAATAAGCACATCCACACATACCACCAGAAAGCACACACATTCACAGAGGCTTCCAAGTATCTGGCCAAGCAAGGGACCTCCCAAGCTGGAATAGACAGACAACAAAATACACAAACTGTATGAAATAGGTTGCAAAACTGTGCCACTCCTCAGAACACGTGGCCAGAAACATGCCCAACAGTACTCATTTGTGAATGCAAAGTCTAACACTATGTCACACACCAAGCTATACGAGGGCAAACATACTGTCAGCTGCCTGTCTGCCATGATTAGCCACATACCCATGCACTCAGACCACCTTTTGAACTGTACACATGGCTCTGGCATATTCCATGTTGTTATGCAAAACCTTGGATGCCGTAGCCTGGACTGCATGGAAACACACATGTAGGAACTGTCAGGTCTTGTAGCCCATGCAAGTATGTCCCAAGGCCTGAGAAGCAGTCTGCCATTGCCCAGAATGATACTGCAGTACAGGGACAAAAGGATTGTATTCCCCAATTGTCTAATGTACTGGTGTAATCCAAAGGGTATTCAGTATCTCTCTGCCTGGGATAACATGGTTGACAGACCATGATGCTTTGCCAGACAGGGCCTGCACCTGTCACCCCTGGGAATCTGGATACTGGCTAGGACTCATGCTTCCACTATAGTGCCTTCATCATGCAAGGTTCAAGTGACAATTCCACTTCTGCAACAGGGACAGCCAAGCAATAAACTGCGTGTCTAGCTACTCAATGATACATTTTGGAAACTCAATATGGATTCACTTACATTAATCCTTAACATGGATAACATATCTGTGCAGTGACTGAGATATGGTTTAAGGCTCCAGAAAGCACCCCTGCATGACCATGTTGTAACACATACCTCATCTCTTGGCCATTATCCTTTATTGAAACACACAGGCCACAGGTGTGTCCATATTCCTGAAGGATATGTACACCCCAAGCTAGTTGCACTTGCATAACATCAGATGTATTATGCTGAGCAACTACCTCTGTGCCAAAGTGGAATCCAAATTGCACCTTCCTAAAGATCACCCACCATGCCTTTGAATTCCCAACTGTCATATTGTGCTGTAATGGGGAATATTAGGTTTGAGACAGGAAACCATAATATTGGCTACTCTCAACTATCCCACTATTAACTGGGAAAACTCCTCATGTACCAGCACCTGTGCTCAATGCATGCTGGATTTCATCCCCACAATGACCTGGATCACCATAGTCACACAAACAGGGCTAACAGTATGCTACACATAGTCAGTCTCCAAAGCCAATGTTATGTTTCTTAAGACAGAAGTGGTGAATGTCATGGCACCCATGCAGATGGACAATGCATGTGCAAATGTTGATTCCTACACAAATGCACTTTAAGCACTCACATTAGTGCAGTGAGTGTGCTATTGAAACAGAACCAAGATTCAACCAAACACAAACAGGAAGGCAAACTAGTGGTACCCTGCCATAAACTGTACCACAGAAGGTAGAAACTGTTGCAAGAGTGAACACACACGAATTGAGGTGATCCCTGGTCAGCCTCAGTAAGATTTAGATACACCATATAAGACCAAACAAAGCCACTGTGAAACTAATCAGCCACATACTATGAGGCCAACCACAGAGCACAAAGAGCATTCTATAGCTGTGTCATGAATCGTAATGGCAACGACAACACCTGCCCTGCTTCACAGCACTATGGCATGATAAGTATTGCACCTACAGAAATAGCACATGTTCATCCAGATAGGGTCTGTGACAACTTAAACCCACTCTCACCTCCCCCCAACAGGAACCTATATTTATATATTCATGTACACTACAGAGTCCCTGTAATAACAACTATGCAGGTACTGGCTACACTCTCTAAAGCCATACATACAGCTTGCATGGGACCTGTCAACATCCCAGGGTGTGTTTTACACAAATGTCAGAACAATTTGCTCTCCACCTACATATCATGTTCAATCATAGCTGCATGTCAGGCTGTGTACACACTGAATGGTGCACAGCAACAGTTATCACACCCCACAAAGGAGGAGACACCACTGATAATGGGAAATAGTGCACTACTACCCTGCTGAGTGTGGTCTTTAAGGCCATGAACCTTGATCAACCTATGTGATGTAGTCAGTACAGATGTAGATGACCGTAAGGTTGATTCACACAGGATATCTTGACCTTGCCAGGTCTTAGGACACCATCGCCCATACTGGGTTCCAGCTACACTCAGTAAACTAGGGGTATATTCCAATGTCACAAGATTGGTTGACAACTGGACCGCTGGCAGAACCAACACTACAGAAGGTGTCTGACTAATACACGCACAGCAAACCAGTGCCAACTACAGTAATACAGGGTTTAGTCCTGGTACTCCCCCTCTTTGTTATCTAAATCTATACCACACAGACTAACAAAGAAGGCATCTGCCTATTGAAGTTTGCAAATGACTATGAACTAGGAGCTATAGTTGACTCAATGAGTGCTGTGGGCAACATACAGAAGGGCCTTTGTGGGTCAGATATGTGGTGTCTGGCGTATGACCACAATCTCACTGCAAAGTATTACATTGTCATCCCCTATGTTAAAAACCCTGTACCCATGAACTACCACCTAGGCAGCAGGCAACATAATGGAAACTGCATGTGTATGGGATCTAGCTGGACAGAAGTTTTTCCTTTGATAGTCACTTTATCACACCAGTCAGGTAGTCGAAAGTGGCACCCCTAACCATGACAGGGTGCCATCCATGAATATAGAGATCATTGTTCACCCATACTCAACACTCAATTGACCCATAATAGATCACATATTTCCTTTAACGGTTATTGGCCATGTTCAGATGGCCTACACCGGCCTTCCCAAACCCTAGCTCCACTATGTAGCATGATGCCTACCCTGAATAAAGCCATGTCCAACCCAGAGATGTTGGACATGCTACACTTACACATCCTGATTTCAAATAAACACATACTTCATGGACATCCACCTTTCTAGTACAAGGATCATAACATGCCTGACAGATCCCTGTCCCATACACTTTACATACTCCTGCCATACTATGCATCCCTGTCCAGCAAAGCTGCACATTGCCCCTCTTTGAGACATGGTGTGATGACTGCATAGCACATATATCAGTAAACCTGTGGATCAGTTCTGTGGCACTGCTTGAACTGGCCACTGAAAGTTACCTGTCTGTTGGCTACAGCTAGGTAACCTTTCAGCATATGCTCATATATGGCCCAGGGCATATAGCCTACTAGTTCACTATGACCATACATGCTATAGTTAATATCCAACCCTGCAAATACCACCAAGCTAGCCATTGTCCCATGTGTTTCACATGTGAAACACAGGTAATACATGGCAGGATGCTATACTGCTGTACAGTGCCATGTAGATGTATATGGCAAAACACATGCATGTACAACTTGCTGTGAGCAAGTCTGCAGGGTCACAGGTCATGTCCCTTAAGGCTGTGTATGACTGTATATGTGAAATATACACAGCATTAAGGTCTCTTGCATTAATGTCACCACATCCAGGCATGTGCTAATAGGTAAAGACACCAGTACAGGCAAACAGACATGCCCACATCAAGACAACATCCACATGGAGTATGAGCAATGTCATCACTTGACACACACATATATGGTAACATGAAATCACTAGTAAGTGTCAAATGTGTGTGAGTTAAACATGTTAGTGGTGTTAGTGTCATGCAGATTTGCAAAGCCATATTTGCAAATACAATAAATGTGATACACATGTATGTGCAGCTGTACTTCTGTACTTTCTCTGTGAGTTACTGTGACCTGTCACCATCATAATGTCTGCCAGGTATGCCATGTGCCAGGCTGCCACCATACAGCTGCATGGAGGATGAGGTCCTCATTTCATACCTCCTTGACAACCATGAAACACTTTTCAGACATGTGCCACAGGATGCACAGCACTAGGATGCCCAGTGGGAGGAACTTTGCACGAGGGTAAATGATGTTGGCGGGCACATTTGCACCTATCAGTAGGTGTGCCAACACTGCACTGACTTAATTAGATGGGTGAAACAGCATGCAAATGCAATTGCCAGGGAACAAGCTGCAACAGGTGGTGGGCCACTCACCCAGGGCCCACATGCACATACTGAGGAGCTCCTGGCCACCCTGGGGACACCTGCAGAACTCCATCCACAAGCTTCAGCTGGTATTGTGGAGGTGGGTGTCTCACAACCACTGAGCCAGGAGTTGGCTGGTAAGTCACTCCTGCACATATAACACAACTATATTTAATATAGATACATGTGTTACTGTACAATATTTAACATAACATCATATGCAAGGCATGTATGCACACATGCCACATACTATAGATTGCTACTCTATGTATGCACAGATGTGCATACTGCATAGTATAGTCTATTGTACTGGCTTATGTGCCAACATGCACATTGCACCCTGTAGCTATCACACACGTGTGGATAATGATCTTACTTCTCTGACACTCCTATTTAGGTACCTCTGGTGTTTTGCACTGGCAACAGCCTGTTGCCAGTGAGTTTATTACTTATCAGGCTTGATAATGCACAGATCATATTAAATGCATGCTATCTGCCATGTGGCCAATTAACACACATACACATTATGTATGGTGATCCTGTTAATATATACAGGTCAGACCTGCAATGCATCACAGTGGTTACCCATGTGGAATATTTGAAGACTATATGAAACACCTACACTAAACCTTACAAACTGTCATTGCCAGATGTGTGGACAGCTGTAAATACAACGGCGGAGGTGTGGTTCACTGTAGGGACATGTACTACAGATCAGCATCACACATGTGGGGAATATAAACAGTACTATACAGAGAGCATATGTATGCACACACTCTATATGTTTTGGAGCTGGATTATGACAAACAGACAGGATTCACCTTGTGGAGTATACCCTTGCTATGAATGTCACACATCTGCTATCTGACATGTCCATGACATTTTGTGGGCTGACTGCAACACTGGTTAACTATCCTGCAAAACATGATATCTCACATCCCAAACATACTACCCCTTGTCTGCATAAACCTGTCCTCAGTGAAGCATATGATATCTATGGGTGTATGTCATATGGGACAATACTCACATATGAAATAGATGCCCAGCACAACTCTTGGACAAAACACGTTTACACATGGCCATGGAGGATGGCCAGTGACATGAAGCAACACAGACAGTAGAAGGGATGTGCACGTCTGTACACCCTGTTGTACATTGGCTCGACATAATACATCTATGGCCTTTGTGTAATGGTTATATTCCAGATGTGACATACTAAACATCACACAGAGTTGTGCACACCTTGTGTAGGCATGACATCAAACCACCACAAAACACGTCTTGAACATTTTGAGTGTGTCACGACATGAAAGCTTTAACCTATACAGTATCCAAATACATACATGTGTTACACAACATACACATACAACCACATCAGGCCACAGATACAGTACATTCACCTTGCTGGTGTCGGACATCACTGTCATGGTTGCTCCTCATGTGTGTAAGGTACACAGATGGCATGTGGAACATGGCGTACTGCACAGTTACCAATGTCTGGGCAAAGTTGCCAGGCATCCGCAATATAATCGCAGATGTGCAGAGGTATCATCTGTATACCCTTCATTGACCTGTGTCACACATTCCACATTAGGGTATAGTGTGTATACACCTCAGTGGCATGGGTCACATTCCACATTAGATATGTATTGTATCTGAACACAGTCATGGCTATGAATTGTGTCTTTACCTCACACTGTATAGCAGTAGTGAAGCCACATGATGTCCCGCAATGGCTATGCACATCAGCTCAATGTGCAGTATGTCACTGTATATCTGTAGGGAGGACTGACAACACTGTGTCAACTGAAGGTTCATGCCAATATACACGTCCCTGCATTGGGACACCAGTACCTCACTATATATTTGAAAGGACACAATTGTGTTAAACATGTATGCATGTCATTCATCACATCAGCAGAAGACATGTCATACTACATGTGATTGGCAAGGTCATATGCCACACATCAGGATAGTGTACTCTTAACCTGTGCTGGTCTGTGGCATCATTGCAAAGTAGGGGCAGCCATGTCAAACATGTGTGTACAGCCACATGCACATTGTCTGTAGACTCAGCTCAGGGGTAAGCAGAATAATGTGGAACAGACATGCACTGTTTATGGGGAGATATGCAAGCTAGGGCTCTGGCAAACATAATATTCACTCAACATACCCTTCTGCTCATGTCATCCTCACACATAGGGGCAGTGGCCAACATGAAGCATCATTGGCAGATGTACCCAGGTCAGCGATGGTTTGTTACGATGTGGAGTATGGTGTACAAAACATGGCAGTGCAGTGCAATGGTGCATAGTGCATGCATTGTATTGCAGGTTTGGGGCATAACCTACAAACACAAATTGTGCAACACAGAGATGTATGCTAACTACTACTATAATTGTGTAAGCTGCTTGCCTTCTGTCATAACACATGCATGCTGTTGTGTGAAACCCAGGGATGTATGATAACTACCACTATAATTGTCTAAGCTGAATGCCTTCTGCCATATCACGTGCATGTTGCATGCCATTGGGTGCCATATCATGTGTCTGTCTGTGTGTCTGTCTGTGTGTCTGCCTGTGTGTCTGTCTCTGTGTGTCTGTCTCTGTGTGTCTGTACTGTGATGTATAACTGGTAATGTACAGTTCTTGTCTGCCCCTAACAGGTGTTGATGTAGGTGTGTTGGCCTCCTGCGATCCACCTGATGTTAGTGTCCCCAAAGACTCTAGCAGTGATGATGAAAGTATGATTGAGGTACAGACATGGTTGTCTGGGGCTGAATCTGTGCCATTGGTTGGCATTCCACCTGTATCACCCTCATCCCCGCACACAGTTGTCATGCCTTCACATACCCCATCACCAGTGGCCATAGTGGAAGGACAGGTGGTGGGTGGTAGCATGGAACAGGAATGTGTGGAGACTATGGAAGGTGTGTCTGCACACCATGATCCCAGTTAACTGACTGGTGATATCCCACACAGGCATGTGCCCAGGGCGGCTCATAGGGTGCTTCTGGCCAAAATGCCCCTGCAAGACATAGCACATCACCTGGTGTCACCAGACACATGTTTCAGGCTGTAATGGAGGCACAAGCATGTTTTGAATGGCACAATAGAGAAGGTCTGAGGCTTCAGAGAGCTGCTGTCCATTCTTTAACTGACAACATCCAGGCAATTGCAAATGCTCACCATAAGCTTGCAGATGTTTTGGATAGATGATTGTGTGACATGGTGGGAGTCCTTGACCGTGGCATGTCGCTCCTTGAGTGTGGAATGTCTGTGCTAGAACATCTGGTGGGAGTAATGCATCGGGCATGTGGATGTAGGCCAGCTACACCAACTGTTGAAGGTGTACGTGAACAAGCTACTTCACATGCCTGCTCCCATAGTAGTTGTAGCAGCAGCAGTGCAGCTGGTACTGGGCTGTCCACACCAGGACACAGCAGGCTATGTGCATGTGGTCCTGGATGGTTCCAACAGGGACACGGTTCTGGTGGACATTTGACATTAGAAAGTACCCGATCTGGACCTCTGCCTGGAAGTGGCCGTGCAACCCCTGGCAGGGCATGGCCGGATACCATGAACTGTACAACCTGCCATGTACAGTCTGCAGCTCTCAATAATACCCCTGTGTAGGCCAGCCACATGCCGGACCAGTGTGCATACATACACACACACACACACACACACACACACACACACACACACACACACACACACACCAGAAACAAATGTAGGGCACCTCAACACACACATAACATGCACACACACACAATGAGATAAAGGCCTTAACCCACACACATGATGTCATCCAATTGTACTGCCTAGGCCTCTGGCAAACATTAACACCCTGTGCATATGATGATGCCTGTGCCGCATCCCTGTCATCCATACCATCAGTGCAGGGACATGGTCATATGGTCTGGTGCACAGGGTGAACATACTAGGAAGACAATTGTAGATTACCATTGTTGAGTAGTGTTGGCAGGCAGCAAACATACCATGTACTAGAGTTCTAAAATGCATTTTGTACTGTTGACAGTATGTATCATGTGTAAGACCAGTGACTGCATGTTGATCTTGATGTTCTGCCTTTCTCTTTCAGGTGTAATTACATGTGCCAAATGTGTGGATACAGACTACAGGGGGGATATCAGTGCTTTCAGTTAGTGTCCCATATGTAACTTTAGACTACTCACAGGTCTGTATGACAATACCTGCATGCACTTTGTAATTTCCACATCACAGTTATACCCTCCCAAGTTTCAAACATGTTTACTGATCTAATGGTCCAAGAGCATGATAGCTGTGTGGTAGGCTACTGTGGCCAGAGCCTCACATCCATACTGGGTGACATCACAGGTATAGTTACCCAGAGCGGGGAGGAGGTAAAAGATTGGTTCAGAGGATGACAAGGGTAAATGCCAGTTGAAAAGGTGGTTTCTCTTTGGAAAGCAGTTATACCTACTCTCATGACACGATGCAAACACACCCAGAGATTCACAAACACAGAAACACATACTCTGACACACATACAGTTGATAGTGTTGGGATTAGAACCTCTGCCCATGTAAAAATCATTGTTACAGTACTACGCGGTTATGAGATGCCACAGAGATTACACATTTACACCTAGTCAGAATGGCCTTCTATAATTGAGGGCATCCACAGGGATACTAGATTGCGGTGAGTGTATGTGGGAGGGTATCAGTAGACTATGGTAAAACAAGCCTCACCCCAGGGCTTACACATTTACAGGCAGTTAGAATGCCCTTCTAAGATTGATGACATCAACAGGCCTACTAGATTGCAGTGAGTGGATGTGGGGAGGGTTTATCATTTGAGTATGGTAAAATACAGCCTCACTCCAGGGATCAGACAGCCATACACACACACACACACACACACACACACACACACACACACACACACACACACACACACACACACTGTGGCATTCACAAAGATATACATCTAAGTCACACACATACAGATACTTGAAATGTGTGAGATTCAAACCCTGCCTATGTCTTGCTTTCTACACTTCACTCTGTACAGATGTCTACAACAGTATACAGGAGAGTAAAAAACATTGGTGATGTATTCCCCATCATATGTGACATATATGGATACACACACACAACCACACTTGCCAGCACTGGGAATTAAACACCTGCCTATCTCATGATAGGGTATTACAGAGTTACAGCACTATCGCATGCTACAAAGCTTACCGGCTTTTACCTTTGCCAACTGTGCTGACATATGCACAATGTATGCACAGGGGAGGTGTTTCTGTTACAGGTGTCAAGAGGTTTGCCTTCAGTGTCACCCTTACTGCATTCTGCTTTGTGTGTCTTCCCCTTCAATTAACAACACCAGAGCTTAGCAGTTACACAGGTTATTGTAGGGATGGTTGTAACACACCTGTGTGCTGTCTTCAGTAATCATTCATCTGCAAAGTAGCCCCACCACTTAGTAGTTATGTGCAAACATCTGTCCATACCTAAACTACAGCTTGCTGTACTTTGAGCATGTCACCATATACAGTTGGCAATGCTGAGGCTGCATTGCAACTGCATGATGTACTAAGACAACAGTCACCATCAAACATCAGACACTCCACACACATGGAATCTAAACACACATCAGTACATGTACACATATGCAGTCTCCATCAGTAAGTGGACTATCAGGTCAAGAGGATACATTCCACACCTTCTCCACACCTTGTGTGAAACCTAGCTGAGCATTACACCATATTGGATGTTATATTCATGTACTGGTAGGACACTTAGCCACCTTCACTGAGTAGCTAAGTGGACATTTACGTCAACAGCACATATCAGCAAGTGACACGCACAGCAATATTCCATGTCATGATGCCAAACTGTTAGTTGACAGTTCCACTGTGAAGCCAGGGCACTGTAATGGTCAACAGTGAGCATATCATATTTGCCACACACATCTCATATTTACCACACACACCTCATGATTACTCTGAAAGAGTGCCAGCAATGTGCTCTGTTTGAGCTAGGCATTACACTTGTTCAAGCATGTGTGAGGTCTGTGGCTTATAAACATCTCACCCCAGCATGTTGTGGCTATTGTGGTAATAAGGATCATGTCCAGACAACACACAGCATGCATGGCTTGCAATTGTTGACATGGGGTATATGTAAGAGCTGTGGGTCACACATGGCTGTACATGTCATGGACATATCACCTGTAACTACTCAGGAACATACAGAGC